>NW_024404580.1:0-40000 GCF_905171775.1 Rana temporaria | reverse complement strand
AATTCAAAAAGTAGATCTAAAATCCCCAACCGGATGAAATTTATTACGCAGAAACATCGGCCATGTTTTTATTTTACATCTCAGTGCTGCTGATCCCCCGCAGACTCTTTGCAGCCACTTCCTGGGTGCTTATCGTTTCTCAGAGCGGTGACACGATGGACCACGCCTTCCTAATGTGTGTTGGTACAGCCCCTTATAGTGGCCCCCGAAAGCACACGTGACAACGCAGGGGCATAGATGGAAAACCGGGGCGGAGCGTTGTCACCCAACAACAGGAAGAGCCACAGAAGGATGTCCAGAGCACAACCACCAGGGGGGGGGGGGGGGGGGGGGACTATGAGTGCAAACTGTAGCAAGACAGACAGAGCCCCGCCTCATTTCGATGCTGGACATGCTCCAGCATCATCTAGCCCTTTCCTTCCTGGGCCCAACGGTCCCTGGCCCCGCCCATTTCATTCATTGGCTTTCAGTTCCTTCAATCATGGAGGCTCAAATGTAATAGGTTAGTGTTACGTAAGGCGGTCTGAATGCAGGTCGCTTAAAAATGCCTACATAGCCCCGCCCCCTTCTTGAAGTGGGCGGTTCTTTGCAAGGACCCCAGAGAGAATAAAACAGGCATTTTTTTGGGCGCGACTTGCGCGTTTGTATGCAGCGTTTTTGGGCTTTGGCGGTTTTATTTTTTTATTAGCCAATTGAGAAAACTATCATCATTTGTTGCCAGGTATTTCAGCTTTTCCATTAGCTTTATTATTAATTTGTTATAATGTTTTTTCGTTAGTGTAAGGGGTTCAAGTTCAGTTTAGGTTTTGGGTTAGGAGTCGGGGTTAAAAGGGTTATTATATGAATAATAATAATAATAATAAATGAATAAAATGTAAATTAAATACACAAATAAAAAAAGAAATGCAATAAATAATTAACCCTTAACTTTAACCCCTTACAGAAATAACTTCTCTCATACATGTTGTATAAAATGACAATTGCGCGATATTTGTCACAATTGGCCCGGTAGGCAAGCGGTTAACTGACAATTGCGCGATATTTTGGTAGGCAAGTGGTTAACCGACAATTGCACGATATTTTATATATATATATATATAAAATATCGCGCAATTGTCAGTTAACCACTTGCCTACCGGGCCAATTGTGACACTTCTCTCATATATGAAAAAAAGTAAAAATCTGTGTATTTATAGAAAAATCACTTGGAACCCCCAAACATATTATTTATATAAAAAAATATATATTTTTTTATTATAATTTATTTTCCCCCATGTATAAGAGAAGTGTCACAATTGGTCCGGTAGGCAAGTGGTTAACTGGTAATTGCGTGATTCTTTTACATGTACGAGAGAAATTATTTCTGTAGATAGATATAAATAATATATGTTTGGGGGTCCCACTTTTTGCGGGTCCCACTTTTTTTTTTATATAGAAAATTATGTGGAACCCCCAAACATATATTATTTATATCCATCTACAGAAATAATGTCTCTCACATATGTAAAAAAGTTTTTTGTTTTTTTTATAATAATAAAAATCACGCAATCGTCAGTTAAACACTTGCCTACCGGACCAATTGTGACACTTCAGTCATACATGAAAAATAAATATATTATGATTATTTTATATATTTTTGTTGATAATAAATAAAAAATCCAGTGTTTTTTTTTTTTATTATTATTGATAGATATAAATAATATGTTTTGGGGTTCCAAGTGATTTTCTATAAATAAAATTAAGATTTTTTTTTATTATTATTTTTTTACTTAATTCTTTTCATGTAAGAGAGAAGTGTCACAATTGGCCCGGTAGGATAGTAGTTAACTGACGATTGCACAATTTTTTATTATTATAAAAAAAAAAAAAAAAAATTTAATTTATAGAAAAATCACTTGGAACCCCCAAAACAGTTTTTTTATTGATAGATGTAAATATATATATATATTTTTTTTTTTTAATTAATGGTCCGGTAGGCAAGTGGTTAACCGACAATTGTGTGTTTTTTACATGCATGAGAGAAATTATTTCTGTCTATGGAGATATATATATAATTTTTTTTTCTAAATCTATTTATTGATTTTTTCCTCTCTCATATACAAACACACATTTCACATTTATCTCCTTATTAAAATCAGGTTGATATAAACATTCCCTTACATACTTCGCATCTTATTCCTATTTGATCTCTTTCTTCCATTGCTGTAGTTCCCTCCCACATACATACATACATACATACATACACACACACACATCTATATCTACACACACACACACACACACACACACACACATATACATATCTATATCTACACATACATATATACATATCTACACACACACACACACACACACATATATACATATCTATATCTACACATACATATATACATATCTACACACACACACACACACACACACACATCTATATCTACATCTACACACACACACATATACATATCTACATCTACACACACACACACATATATACATATCTATATCTACACATACATATATACATATCTACACACACACACACACACACACACACATCTATATCTACATCTACACACACACACATATACATATCTACATCTACACACACACACACATATACATATCTATATCTACACACACACACACACACACACATATATACATATCCACACACACACACACACATATACATATCCACACACACACACACACACACACACACACACACATACATACATATCTACACACACACACACATATACATATCTACACACACACACACACACACACACATATACATATCTACACACACACACACACACACACACATATACATATCTACACACACACACACACACACACACATATACATATCTACACACACACATATACATATCTATATGTACACACACACACACACACACACACACACATATCTATATCTACACATACACACATACATATATACATATCTATATCTACACACACACATATATACATATCTACACACACACACACACACACACACATATACATATCTACACACACACACATATACATATCTATATCTACACACACACACACACACACATATCTATATCTACACATACACACATACATATATACATATCTACACACACACACACATATACATATCTACACACACACACACACACATATCTACACACACACACACACATACATATCTACACACACACATATCTATATCTACACACACACACACACACATCTATATACACACACACACACACATATACATATCTATATCTACACACACACACACACACATATCTATATCTACACACACACACACACATATCTATACATATCTATATACACACACACATATACATATACACACACACACATATATATATATATATATATATATATATATATATATATATATATACATATCTATATCCACACACACACACATACATATCTACACACACACACACACATATACATCACTGATCACCGCCATTATTGTGTGTGTGTGTGTGTATATGTATATATATATATATATATATATATATATATATATATATATATATATATATATATATATATATATATATTATAAAAATGTAATCATTCCATATTAAAAGATATTATAAGTTTCACACAAACCAATCGATTAACTTTCACACAAACAAAAAAACAAATATATATATATATATATATATATACACACACACATACACACAATAATGGCGGTGATCAGTGACTTATAATGTGACTGCGGTGAGCAATCGGACACTGACAGACACTGGGGGGGGGGGGGGGGGGAATGACTGTTAATGACATCTCCAGTGACACTAACACACTAATACTACGCACTGTCACTGTACTAATGACATTGGCTGGCAAGGGGTTAACATCCAGGGACGAAATGTGTGCCTAACCATGTGTAGATTTTTTACTAAAGATCTTTGTTTCTTCTCCCTTTGCAGGGATAAGAAACAGAGCGATCGTTCCCTCTGTACAGAGCTTTGGGCTGTGATTGGACGCATCCGATCAGCAGGTTTCCCAGCCGTGAATCATTGGCTGGGACTTGCCGACAGGCTCCCGCAATCACAGCGGGCGTCGCCTGCGCGCACCCGGGAACAGGCAGTGGCGTACCGGCGCGTCACTTTGCCAGCGCGGGCCGCAGTACATTGCAAAGGGATAAAAAACACGACCCAACAACACCCCCCCCCCCCCCCCCGCCGTCTCACCTCGCCACCCAGTCATTGGTGTTGATGTTGAAGCTTGCGATGGTTCCTGTGAAAAGGGGCGTGGTCTCGAACTGCCACACCTTCATATTGGCACAGGCGTCCCACCGCGGCTCGCCTCGGTCGTCCTTCTCATTGTAGCCCAAGCCGGACAGAATGCAGACACCTTCCTATGGGGGAGGGGAGGAGGAGGGGGGTCAGGTATACACAGAACACGATACAATAGAAGCTGAACTTCCAGGCAAACCGATAAATGCACAAAAAGGAGCAGCATTTCTGTCCATCCAGTCCTGAGATTTACACAGCTCCGCCACACAACACAGCCCCGGTCTGGAGGGGGCAGGGGACCTGATCCGTCTCTGCTGCCAGCTCAGGAAGGCTAAAGCTGCTCATAAACCGGTCGAAATGCGTCAGCGATTCAGCAGGGACGGGCCGAAACTCAACCAGGGAGTGGCCACCCCCACTCAACAGAAGTCGTTATGATCAGGTGGCGGGGGTGGGGAGGGGGGTCAAGTTAATAAACATGCCGAGGATTTAGATAAACACTCCAGAAGCTATGGGCAGCCTCAATTAAACTATAGAACATAGGAATACCTGCCTTATAGTCTCTGCTTCTGGTCTGGGTGAAATACAACAGCAGCTCAGCTTTATTTATTCGGCTGGGGAAGGGGCAGTAAAAAAAAAAAAAAAAAAAAAGAGAAGGTGGTTGAGCCATTGTTTTTACCAGATTGCTGGGGGGGGGGGGGGGAGGTGTGGAAGCCAATCAGGTGTCCTGCATTTACAGATGCCGACAAGGAGGATGCTGATAGAAGTGCAGAGCAGAGAGATGACCTTGTCCATCCCTTCACTTTCCAATCACAGGCTGGGGGGGGCAGGGAGGCAACTTTAACAGGGCAAAGTCAGGTCACCAGGCTGACTTCACTTCCAGGCGGAGCAGAGTAAATCTCAGAACTGGATGGGCAGAAATACAAATCCCTTAGAAGTATTTCATTGGTGGATTTTGCGGTTTCCCCCGGAGATCAGCTTTAAAGAAAAAGCGGGCGTATCCCTCGCTGCAACATTCACGGGGGAGGAGATTTTATGTCCGGCCCCTCCCCCATATGTATAATAGAGTGGTGAGAACTTACCGTCACCAGCCAGCAAGTCACATATTTATACAGCGTGATCTTCCCCCAGACCGTCATGTAGACACAGCGGTACCAGAGAGGCTGATTCTGCAAAACCAGAGCAAAGCCGAGAATTAGAATAACCCAAAACCCGCAACATGTCAGACGCCCCCGAGACGCACGTCAGTGCCTCAAACCTTTCATGTTCCATATTCCTCTCCCTGTGACCCCTCCTACTTCCTGACACATCCCGCCCCCTGTGACCCCTCCTACTTCCTGACACATCCCACCCTCTGTGACTCCTACTTCCTGACTCATCCCATTCCCTGTGACCCCTCCTACTTCCTGACACATCCCGCCCCCCGTGACCCCTCCTACTTCCTGACACATCCCGCCCACTGTGACCCCTCCTACTTCCTGACTGATCCCACTCCCTGTGACCCCTCCTACTTCCTGACACATCCCGCCCCCTGTGACCCCTCCTACTTCCTGACTCATCCCACTCCCTGTGACCCCTCCCACTTCCTGACTCATCCCTCTCCCTGTGACCCCTCCTACTTCTTGACACATCCCGCCCCCTGTGACCCCTCCTACTTCCTGACACATCCCGCCCCCTGTAACCGCTCCTACTTCCTGACACATCCCGCCCCCTGTGACCCCTCCTACTTCCTGACACATCCCGCCCCCTGTGACCCCTCCTACTTCCTGACTCATCCCGCCCCCTGTGACCCCTCCTACTTCCTGACTCATCCCGCCCCCTGTGACCCCTCCTACTTCCTGACACATCCCGACCCCCTCCTACTTCCTGACTCATCCCACTCCCTGTGACCCCTCCTACCTCCTGACACATCCCGCCCACTGTGACCCCTCCTACTTCCTGACACATCCCGCCCCCTGTGACCCCTCCTACTTCCTGACACATCCCACCCCCGTGACCTCTCCTACTTCCTGACACATCCCGCCCCCTGTGACCCCACCTACTTCCTGACACATCCGGCCCCTGTGACCCCTCCTACTTCCTGACACATCCGGCCCCCGTGACCTCTCCTACTTCCTGACACATCCCGCCCCCTGTGACCCATCCTACTTCCTGACTCATCCCACTCCCTGTGACCCCTCCTACCTCCTGACACATCCCGCCCACTGTGACCCATCCTACTTCCTGACACATCCCGCCCACTGTGACCCCTCCTACTTCCTGACACATCCCGCCCACTGTGACCCCTCCTACTTCCTGACTCATCCCTCTCCCTGTGACCACTCCTACTTTGACAATACCGCCCCCCTGTGACCCCCTCCTACTTCCTGACTCATCCCTCTCCCTGTAACCACTCCTACTTCCTGAGTCATCCCTCTCCCTGTGACCCCTCCTACTTCCTGACACATCCCGCCCCCTGTGACCCCTCCTACTTCCTGACTCATCCCTCCCCCTGTGACCCCTCCTACTTCCTGACATCCCGCCCCCTGTGACCCCTCCTACTTCCTGACTAATCCCGCCCCCTGTGACCCCCTCCTACATCCTGACATGTACCATCCCTTGTGACCCCTCCTACTTCCCGACTCATCCCTCTCCCTGTGACCCCTCCTACTTCCTGACTCATCCCTCTCCCTGTGACCCCTCCTACATCCTGACTCATCCCACTCCCTGTGACCCCTCCTACTTCCCGACTCATCCCTCTCCCTGTGACCCCTCCTACATCCTGACTCATCCCTCTCCCTGTGACCCCTCCTACATCCTGACTCATCCCTCTCCCTGTGACCCCTGCTACTTCCTGACACATCCCGCCCCCTGTGACCCCTCCTACTTCCTGACTCATCCTCTCCCTGTAACCACTCCTACTTCCTGACTCATCCCTCTCTCTGTGACCCCTCCTACTTCCTGACTCATCCCTCTCCGTGTGACTCCTCCTACGTCCTGACATCCCTCTCCGTGTGACTCCTCCTACTTCCTGACACATCCAGCTCCCGTGACCCCCTCCTACTTCCTGACATATTCCGCTCCCCGTGACCCCTCCTACTTCCTGACTCATCCCTCTCCCTGTGACCCCTCCTACTTTGACAATACCGTCCCTTGTGACTCTCCTACATCCTGACACATCCCACCCCCCTGTGACCCCTCCTACTTCCTGACACATCCAGCTCCATGTATCCCCTCCTACTTCCTGACACATCCAGCTCCATGTATCCCCTCCTACTTCCTGACACATCCAGCTCCCTGTAACCCCTCCTACTTCCTGACACATCCCACTCCGTGACCCCTCCTACTTCCCGACATATCCCGCCCCCTATGACGCCTCCTCTTTGACATTTCCCACTCAGTGACCCCTCCTACTTCCCGACATATCCCGCCCCCCATAACCCCTCCTCCTCGACATTTCCCACTCTGTGACCCCTCCTACTTCCTGACTGATCCCGCCCATGTGACCCCTCCTACTTCCTGACATATCCCGCCCCCTGTGACCCCTCCTACTTCCTGACATATCCCGCCCCCTGTGACCCTTAATACTTTCTGAGGGGGGGAGGGAGGGAGGAGAGAGGAAGGAGGAGTCTCATGCAGATAGCAGAGGAAGGAGGCAACAGACAGAAATGACACTCGGTGCTCTGGACTGAGACAAGTACACACTATAGAGGGAAGTGCTTTGTTCAGATTTCATGTCCGAGGTTTACAATCACTTTACAGGAACATAAAACGAGAAGAAGATCGGCTTCACAATGAATTGGTGTCATTAGAACAATGCAGACATTTCTTAAATGGGGCACTAAGGCCCCCCCTGTGACCCCCCAGTTATAGACTCACTGCATACTCTTCTGTCAGGAAGTAGCTGTCGGGTAGGTAGGGGCCGAGCACCATGTACACCGTCAGGAAGAAGAGTCCAAGGCACAGGCGCTTCATGGCCGGCACAACGCTGCAAAGAGATGGGGGAGGGGGAGAGTCATTCATCACAGCGATAACATGCAATGTATACTCTGACAGATCTCCAAACTGCGGCCCGGGGGCCATATGTGGCCCTTTGCTTGCTTTATCTGGCCCTTGAGGCACCATTCCTCCCACTGACACCAATGATAGGACACTATTCCTCCCACTGACACCAATGATGGGACACCATTCCTCCCACTGACACCAATGATGGGACACTATTCCCCCCACTGACACCACTGATGGGACACTACTATTCCTCCCACTGACACCAATGATGGGACACTATTCCTCCCACTGACACCACTGATGGGACACTATTCCTCCCACTGACACCAATGATGGGACACTATTCCCCCCACTGACACCAATGATGAGACACTATTCCTCCCACTGATACTAATGATGGGACACTATTCCTCCCACTGACACCAATGATGGGACACTATTCCTCCCACTGACACCACTGATGGGACACTATTCCCCCCACTGACACCAATGATGAGACACTATTCCTCCCACTGATACTAATGATGGGACACTATTCCTCCCACTGACACCAATGATGGGACACTATTCCTCCCACTGACACCAATGATGAGACACTATTCCTCCCACTGACTCCAATGATGGGACACTATTCCTCCCACTGACACCAATGATGGGACACTATTCCTCCCACTGACACCAATGATGGGACACTATTCCTCCCACTGACACCAATGATGGGACACTATTCCTCCCACTGATACCAATGATGGGACACTATTCCTCCCACTTACACCAATGATGGGACACTATTCCTCCCACTGACACCAATGATGGGGTACTATTCCTGCCACTGACACCAATGATGGGACACTATTCTTGCCACTGACACCAATGATGGGTCACTATTCCTCCCACTGACACCAATGATGGGACACTATTCCTCCCACTGACACCAATGATGGGACACTATTCCTCCCACTGACACCAATGATGGGACACTATTCCTCCCACTGACACCAATGATGGGACACTATTCCTCCCA
This sequence comes from Rana temporaria, assembly GCF_905171775.1. Classification (NCBI taxonomy): domain Eukaryota; kingdom Metazoa; phylum Chordata; class Amphibia; order Anura; family Ranidae; genus Rana; species Rana temporaria. Next base: position 30,709 of record NW_024404580.1, on the reverse strand, counting down.
CTGACACCAATGATGGGACACTATTCTTGCCACTGACACCAATGATGGGACACTATTCCTCCCACCGACACCAATGATGGGACACTATTCCTCCCACTGACACCAATGATGGGACACTATTCCTCCCACTGACACCAATGATGGGACACTATTCCTCCCACTGATACCAATGATGGGGTACTATTCCTGCCACTGACACCAATGATGGGACACTATTCCTCCCACTTACACCAATGATGGGGTACTATTCCTGCCACTGACACCAATGATGGGACACTATTCCTCCCACTTACACCAATGATGGGACACTATTCCTCCCACTGACACCAATGATGGGGTACTATTCCTGCCACTGACACCAATGATGGGGCACTATTCCTCCCACTGATACCAATGACGGGACACTATTCCTCCCACTGATACCAATGATGGTACACTATTCCTCCCACTGACACCAATGACGGGACACTATTCCTCCCACTGACACCAATGATGGGGCACTATTCCTCCCACTGACACCAATGATGGGACACTATTCCTCCCACTGACACCAATGATGGGACACTATTCCTCCCACTGACACCAATGATGGGACACTATTCCTCCCACTGATACCAATGATGGGACACTATTCCTCCCACTTACACCAATGATGGGACACTATTCCTCCCACTGACACCAATGATGGGGTACTATTCCTGCCACTGACACCAATGATGGGACACTATTCCTCCCACTGACACCAATGATGGGACACTATTCCTCCCACTGATACCAATGATGGGACACTATTCCACTCACTGACACCAATGATGGGACACTATTCCCCCCACTGACACCAATGATGGGACACTATTCCACTCACTGACACCAATGATGGGACACTATTCCTCCCACTGACACCAATGATGGGACACTATTCCTCCCACTGATACCAATGATGGGACACTATTCCACTCACTGACACCAATGATGGGACACTATTCCACTCACTGACACCAATGATGGGACACTATTCCTCCCACTGACACCAATGATGGGACACTATTCCTCCCACTGATACCAATGATGGGACACTATTCCACTCACTGACACCAATGATGGGACACTATTCCTCCCACTGACACCAATGATGGGACACTATTCCACTCACTGACACCAATGATGGGACACTATTCCTCCCACTGACACCAATGATGGGACACTATTCCCCCCACTGACACCAATGAAGGGACACTATTCCTCCCACTGACACCAATGAAGGGACACTATTCCTCCCACTGACACCAATGATGGGACACTATTCCTCCCACTGACACCAATGAAGGGACACTATTCCTCCCACTGACACCAATGATGGGGCACTATCCGGCTCTATGGGAATTCTTCATACACACCTGTTAGGAATTTGCCCCTCCACATCGCTCAGCTCTCCCTTCACCAAGCTCAGGTACTTCACCATAGGGAACTGGGGGCCCACCAAAAACCCCCCATAATAATAGGAGAAGCCGCAGACCTCCATCAGCGTGGGGACCCCCAGCACCGCGTAACGCTGCTGCTCCGGTGTCAGCGACGTCTGCAAAAGAGAAGAAATAAATACATGTCAGGGGGGCACACCCAGAAGCGAGGGTGCAGAATACATCATCAGTAAAGATTCCGGAGAAGTCTACAGCACAGGAGAGGAATCGCGGTGATCGAGTGAGAGCGATAATTCTACCAAAAGACCTCCTCTATAACTCTAAACTGGTAACCATTTTTAAAGCATCGCCTATGGAGATTTTTAAGTATAATAGTTTGCCGACATTCCGCGAGCGCTCAACATTTTAAAGTGCGACATGTTGGGTATCTATTTACTCGGCGTGTCCTCAATTCACACACCTGCATTCCTCTTCCCCTCCAAGGTATGCTATAACCAGGGTTGACAAATGTGCTTGAAATCTAGGAGCCAGCTAAAAAAAAGTTAGGAGCCAGAAAATGCGCCACCCGTCCCGACGAGCTCGCGCGCAGAAGCGAACGCATACGTGAGCGGCGCCCGCATATGTAAACGGTGTTCAAACCACACATGTGAGGTATCGCCGCGATCGTTAGAGCGAGAGCAATAATTCTAGCCCTAGAACTCCTCTGTAACTCAAAACATGCAACCTGTAGAATTTTTTAAACGTCGCCTATGAAGATTTTAAAGGGTAAAAAAGTTTGTCGCCGTTCCACGAGCGGACGCAATTTTGAAGCGTGACATGTTGGGTATCAATTTACTCGGCGTAACATTATCTTTCATAATATAAAAAAAATGGGGATAACTTTACTGTTGTCTTATTTTTTAATTAAAAAAAGTGTAATTTTTTCCCCAAAAAAGTGCGCTTGTAAGACCGCTTGCGCAAATACGGCGTGACAGAAAGTATTGCAACGACCGCCATTTTATTCTCTAGGGCAGGCATATGCAATTAGCGGACCTCCAGCTGTTCCAGAACTACAATTCCCATGAGGCATAGCAATACTCTGACAGCCACAAGCATGACACCCAGAGTCAGAAGCATGATGGGACTTGTAGTTTTGCAACAGCTGGAGGTCCACTAATTGCATATCCCTGCTCTAGGGTGTTAGGATAAAAACTATATATAATGTTTGGGGGTTCGAATTAGAGGGAAGAAGATGGCAGTGAAAAATGACATTAGAATTGCTGTTTAACTTGTAATACCAACGGCCACCACCAGATAGCGCCAGCTCACAAAAAAAAAAAAATATATTTTGCCCCCCTTCCAAGCGAGGATGTAACCGCGAGAGGAGCCGAGCCTGCCCGACTATACCTGAGTGTACTGCGCTCGGTATATCCCGTGATTTAAACACAGCGCGGGAAGCGGGTATCGGCGTATATCGCGCACCCACGATTTTGCCCTGATTTTCAGGGCAAAAAAGTGCGCGGTATACGCCGATAAATACAGTAAATTATATATTATATATATATATATACACATACATATATTATATATATACATATATACACACACACACACACACACTAGTGCTGTCAAGCGATTAAAATTTCTAATCGCGATTAATTGCATTAATGTCATAGTTAACTCACGATTAATCGCGCGATTAAGGAGGTTCACCCTTTAAAACATTTTTTTTTTGTTTTCTTATTTATTTTAATTTTTTTTATAATATTAAATTGTGTTTTTTTATTTTTTTACATTTTGATCACTTTTATTGCTGTCACAAGGAATGTAAACATCCCTTGTGACAGCAATAGGTGGTGACAGGTACTCTTTATGGAGGGATCGGGGGTCTAAAAGACCTCCGAGCCCTCCTTTGCACTTCAAAGTATTCAGATCGCCGAAAACGGCGATTCTGAATACAGTGTACTTTTTTAAATCCGGCGCCATTGGCAGCCGAGAAACCCGGAAGTGACGTCATGACGCCGCTTCCGTGGTTTCAATGCGGAGACTGAATCAAAGCCGCTTACGGCTTAGTGTCAGTCTCCGCCTGAACACAGAACGCAGCGGATGGAGGATCGGGTCTCCCGGTGGTACGGGAGGCCCGGTCAGAGCGGCGAAAGGCGGCGGGAGGGGGGGGGATGTCCCCTCCCGCTCCTCCGGCATAACAACCGAGCGGCTTTTAGCCGCATCGGTTGTTATGTTTGGATAGCCGATCGCCCGCTCTAAACAACGGTACTGGGATGATGCCTGCGGCTGCAGGCATCATCCCGGTATAACCCCCGAACGCCGAGGACGCATATATGCGTCCCGTCGGCGTGAAAGCGTTAAGAGGTACGTGCTGACAAAAAAAAAAAAAATGTTTTAAAGGGTGAACCTTGTTAATCGCGCGATAAAAAAATCGACGGCGTTAAAATGGGTTTGTGTTAACGCCGTTAATAACGCGTTTAACTGACAGCACTAATTTATATATATATATATATATATATATATATATATAAAATATATATATATAAAAATATATATATATAAAAATATATATATATAAAAATATATATATATAAAAATATATATATATAAAAATATATATATATATATATATATATATATATATATATATATATATATATATATATATATATATATATATATATATATATATATATATATATATATATATATATATATATATATATATACATATATATATATATACATATATATATACATATATATATACATATACATATACATATATACATATATATATACATATACATATACATATACATATATACATACATACATATACACACACATATAATGACACAAATGATGCAAAGTAACTATTGATCACAATATTCATTAGCGCTGCACTATATATATATATATATATATATATATATATATATATATATATATATATATATATATATATATATATATATCTCTCTCTCTCTCTCACACACACACATTGATCTTTTTCTTAATGAATAATCAATTTCGAAAAAAAGGTGACCTCAGATAAAGACTCACAAGGTCTGACAAACACTACAGACTATCTCCGAAAAACAAAAAAAGAAGACTTCATTAACTACTCAGGTTAACCATTGGACCCGATCACACCACACCGCCGGTACAACCAGAAGAAAGTACGGGGCGTGACCAACACCTGACCGCCATTTATTGTCCTCCATCTAGTTCTAATTAATAGAAGAGAACTGTGGACTTTCACATTCTTTTGGCCAAACGTGTGTGCGATGATCGAACGCAAACCCGGCAGGTAAACATTCTTATCAAGGGGAGCGCCGACTACAAAAACTCACTTCACCTCCCCCTCCCCCGCAGGCATTTTATGGCAATTTTTGTTCACATGTAATAATTACTAATTTTTTGCTAGAAAATTTCTTAGAACCCCCAAAACATAAAAAAAATATATATAAAATATATATATATATATATATATATATATATATATATATATATATATATACACACACTCTAAATTCACTGTGACCCCGCGTATTCGACGTATTTTACGAACAGCGCATGCGCCGTTCGTGAAAAAAATCCCAGTGCGCATGCTCGAAATTACGCCGCAAATCATCAATGCTTTAGACGTGAACGTAAGTTACGTACAGCCCTATTTGCGAACAACTTACGCAAAATTTTCAAAACTCGACGCGGGAACGACGTCCATACTTAACATAGGATACCCCTCATAGAGCAGGGGTAACTTTACGCCGGAAAAAGCCTAACATAAACGACGTAACAAAATGCGCCGGGCGGACTTACGTTTTTGAATCGGCGTAACTACCTAATTTGCATACTCCTCGCGAAAATATATACGGAAGCGCCACCTAGCGGCCAGCGTAAATATGCAGCCTAAGATACGACGGTGTAAGACACTTACGCCGGTCAGATCTCAGGGAAATTCTGGCGTATCTAGCTTTCTGAATACAGAAAGAAGATACGCCGCGTAAGTGCTATGAAGCGCCGGCGTATCAATAGATACACCGGCGTAAAGGCTATCTGAATCCAGCCCACATAATTTTTTTATCATTTTAAAGCAGAGGCCCTAGAAAAAACGGATTGGCGATTATAGCAATTGTCTATGTCACACGATAATATTTGCGCAGCGGTTTTTCAAATGCCAATTTTATTTTATTTTTTAAATACAGCCGTGGCCACAAGTTCTGACTTTTAGGGCCTCTGCTTTAAAATGATATATTATTTATGTTTGGGGGTTCTAAGGAATTTTCTAGCAAAAAAAAAAAAAAAAAAAATGATTATTGCATGTGAACAAAAAGTGCCATAAAAAAAAAAAAGACTTAGTTAGACTTACCGGTGACGGTATTTCTAAGAGCCTTTCAGGACAACCTTGGAGAGAGCGCAGCTCCGCCTCTTCATTAGGAAACACATGCTAATCTTTAAAAGCCCTCCTCTTCCACCATGGCCTCAGTTATTGTGGTCCGACTCTCTGGAAGACACAGCACAGAAAACCACAACACCATGATAGATTTTATAACTTATTACTTTAACATTTAGGGAGGGAAACTGCGGTTGTCCTGAAAGGCTCTTAGAAATACCGTCACCGGTAAGTCTAACTAAGTCTTTCTCCAGTCGCCTTTCAGGACAACCTTGGAGAGGATAAACAAGTAACTTACCCTAGGGTGGGACTACTGCCTGCAGTACCTTTCTGCCAAAGGCTTGGTCTGCGGCAGACAATAGATCCAACCTGTAGTGCCTTAGGAACGTTGAGTAGTTGCTCCAAGTGGCGGCTTCGCAGATCTGCTCAGGTGTAGCGCCGGCTCTTTCGGCCCAGGAGACTGCAGTTGACCTTGTTGAGTGTGCCACAATACCTGAGGGAGGCACGACTCCTTTGGCTTCATAGGCTTCTGAAATAGCAAGTTTAAGCCATCTGGCTAAAGTACTTTTGGATGCTTTTTCCCCCTTGCGGGGACCTGAGAAAGCTACAAAGAGAGCATTTGACTTTCTGAAATCTCTGGTGACTGAAAGAAACTGTAAAAGACACCTTTTCACGTCTAGTGTATGGAACGCTTCTTCTCCAGCATTAGAAGGGTTTAAAGCAAAAGTGGGTAACACTATTTCCTGTGACCGGTGAAATTTTGAAGATACTTTCGGAAGAAACGAAGGATCCGTCTGAAGGATCACTCGGTCTGGAAAAATTCTTAGGAAGGGTTCAGTGATGGCCAGAGCTTGGAGCTCACTGATTCGTCTTGCTGACGTAATAGCCACCAAAAAAACTGTTTTGAGGATTAAGTTTTTCAAAGAAATATTCTCCAATGGTTCGAACGGAACTCCCGTCAAACCTTGTAGTACAACCGATAAGTCCCAACTGGGAAAACTTTTGAGGATCACTGGCCTATTTCGAGCCAGTGCCCTAAAAAACCTGGAAATTAAAGGTTCTCTGGACAGAGTTTTTTCTAAGTAAACAGAAAGAGCCGCTACCTGTGTCTTTAAGGTACTGGCTGCAAGTCCTTTTTCCATTCCTTCATGGAGAAATTCTAGCACTGAGACTACACTCTTAGTTTGAAAGGTCTTGGAAGAACACCATGAGTTATACTTCTTCCACACTTTAAGATAAATTGATCTTGTTACCTCCTTCCTACTGGACAGAAGAGTTTTTACAACCTTGTCCGACAAGCCTTTATTTTTCAAAATGTCTTCCTCAGAAACCAAGCGCTTAGATGTAACCTGTCTGTTTCTGGGTGACACACAGATCCCTGTGTTAGAAGGTCCTTCTTGGGAGGCAACTTCCATGGAGGTTTTGCGGCCAGGTTCAGTATGGTTGCGAACCAAGGCCTCTTTGGCCAAAAGGGAGCAATCAGAATTAAGTCTGTTTTCTCTTCTCTGAATTTCCTTAAGACCAATGGAATCAAGGGAAAGGGGGGAAAGGCGTAGCACAGATGGTAATCCCAGGGATGGGCTAGAGCATCTATACCCATCGCTTGGTCTTCTCTGTGGAGAGAAAAAAAGTTTTGAACTTTCGTGTTTTGCTGACTGGCAAAAAGGTCTACTTGAGGATGTCCCCATTCCTTGGAGATCATGTTGAAAATCTCCTGATTTAGACTCCATTCTGCTTATATTACTTTCCTTCTGCTCAGAAGATCTGCCAGCAGATTTTGGGATCCTTTTAGGTGGATTGCTGACAAAGAGGCCACATTTTTCTCCGCCCAAGTCAGTAACTGATTGGCCAGCTCCATCAATCCCTGGCTCCTGGTCCCGCCTTGTCTGGTCACATAGGCCACTGCTGTAGTGTTGTCCGACAAAATTTGGACATGACAACCCTTCAGCATCTGTTGAAAAGCCAGGAGACCCATAAGAATGGCTTTTAGTTCTCGCCAATTCGATGACCTCCTTGCCTCCACTTTGGTCCATGACCCTTGTGCGGTCTGACCGTCCAGGTGGGCTCCCCATCCCCACGAACTTGCGTCCGTTGTCAGACGTTTGTCCGAGGGAAGGACCCATGAGAGACCTTTTGTGAGATTGGAGGGATCTCTCCACCACCAGAGGGACCGTTTTACCTTTGATGATAGAGAGAAGGTTTTCTCCAGTGACTCCTGGTGAGACCACTCCTGTAGGATGTTCCTCTGTAGGGGTCTGGAATGAAGCCTTGCCCATTGAATGGCAGGAATCGAGGCCGTAAGTTGACCTAGGACTGCCATGGCAGAACGTACTGACACTGAGAGATTCGTTTGAATCTGGCTCACTGCAGAAACTACTTTTTCTACTTTTTCTTGAGGGAGAAACACCTTCTGTAGAACTGAATTGATGGTGTAACCGAGGAACCTCATCTCCTGCGAGGGGTCTAGGTTTGATTTTTCTAGATTCAATATCCACCCCAGGCTCTCGAGATGAGCCTGGGACGTCTGGAGATCTGAAACCAGCTGATCCCTTGAACCTGCAAAGAATAAGAGGTCGTCCAGATAAGGAACAACTGAGACCCCTCTCAGTTTCAGAGGCTCCAAGGCTTCCGCCATCACTTTTGTAAAGATCCTTGGTGAGGATGAGAGGCCGAACGGCAGAGCTCTGAATTGGAGGTGCCATATTGAAGTTCCCAAGTTTATTGCCAAGCGTAGAAACTTTTGTGAGGCCTGCGCTATTGGCACGTGTAGATACGCATCCCTTAGATCCAGAGAGGCCATGAAGCACTCTGGTGTTAACAACTTTGTGATGGAATAAATGGTGTCCATCCGGAAGTGCTTGTACCTTATAGTTTTGTTCAGGATCTTCAAGTTCAAAATTAGGCGATATTTGCCTGAAGGCTTTTTTACTAAGAATATGTGGGAGTAAAACCCTCTTCCCTCCTGATCTTTTGGGACTTGGACAATAACTTCCTGTTGGATCAGATCCTTTAGAAGGTTCATCATTGCAGAAGCTTTTTCCTGATCCCTTGGTAGGGTTGTTACATAAAACCTGCAAGGAGGGCACTCTGAAAACTCCAGACTGTATCCTTGTGTAACTATGTTTTTCACAAAGGGGCTCTTGGTCAGAAGGCTCCACTGAGAAGAGAAAGCGGACAGTCTTCCCCCCACAGGAGTCAGATTGTCACTTGTCTTTTGATGACTGATCCTGGGGTGACTTAAAGAGGATACCTCCTCTTCCTCTACCTCTTTGAGGAAACCAGCGCTTTTTGTTTTCTTCTTTTTTGGAGGTTTGTGGAAAAGAACGAAAATTCTTTTTAACAGGTTGTTTCTTAGCCGGGAAAGCCTTCTTTTTGTCGGCTGTTCTATCCAGAATTTTTTCAAGGTCCGGTCCAAACAGTAAGTCCCCTGAGAAGGGTAACCCGCAGAGTTTGACTTTAGAGGCTGTGTCCCCTGTCCAGGTTTTCAGCCATACTGCACGTCTGGCTGAGTTCACCAGGGCAGAGGATCTAGCTGACAACTTAATTGATTCAGCTGACGCATCAGCCATGTACCTGATTGATTTTAGAATCAATGGAAAGGATTCCAAGATATCCTTCCTTGGTGTACCAGCTTCAACATGGTTCATCAGCTTTTCCACCCAACACTCCAAGTTTCTTGCCACCACTGTGGAGGCCATTGCAGGTTTTAGACTAAGAGAAGTAGAGTCCCAAGCTTTCTTTAACAGGGAGTCCGCTCTTTTGTCCATGGGATCTTTTAGTATCCCCATGTCTTCGAACGCAAGATCCGTGCGTCGAGACACCTGGGAAAAGGCAGCATCAACTTTTGGCTTTTTATTCCAGGCTTCAGAGTCTTTATCTTCAAAGGGAAATCTTTTCCTTAGACTTTTAGAAAAGAAGGGGCCCCTTTCTGGATCTTTCCACTCTTTTCTAATAGTATCTGATACTACTCTGTGAACTGGAAAAACCTTGTGTTTGGAGGCATCCAGACCCTGGTACATTTTGTCATGAAGAGATAATTGTACCTCCTCTTCTTGAATATCAAGTGTAGTATAAATTGCTTCAAGAAGATCATCTACTTCATCTAGAGAGACTTTATATCTGGAATTTCTGTACTCTCCTTCCTCTTCCTCCTCATCTGAATCCCTGAGTGAGCGAAGAGTACTTGTCCCTTCATCCCCTGAATCCACAACCTCTGACCTCGAGGTGGAAGCTTTTGGGCTGGGTGGTAAATGTTGGGGTTCAGCTTGCACTGCTGGAGTCTGAACCAACATAGATTTGACCGAATTCAAAGAACTTGCAAGTTCTTGCACTGAAGAAAATAACACTTTATATTGCTGGGATGTTTCTTCTTCCACTAAATCCTTAATACAAGATTTACACATTGCCTTCTGCCATGAATCTCTAAGAGGGTTTTTGCAGGAAGGACATTTCCTTTGAGTTGGTGGCTTTTTAGTTTTTTGTTTCTCCTAAAAACACACAAAAAAGGGTATTTTACCATTGGAGAAACAATAGGTTTTTTACAAACAAGGAAAAAAGCGCCACCACTTTAAAAGGAAGATGTGATAGAAAAGATCCACAGCTAACCAAACACCACCCAGTGCAACTGTCAGGGACCGAGAGAAGTTACCTCTGACCCTGCAGTACAGGCTCCCTTAAGGAGGACAAATAACAAAAAAACATATAAGCCCAATAGTAAGGATAGAGGCACCGCTGTACCCCCCTACCTGGACCTGAGCAGCGTCTGAGGCGCCTGTCTCCGCCATGGCTGTAGGTTCTTCCATCGCCGAGAGAAACACAGCCGGGACTGAATGATTTTTAAATCTTTCCCGGGCCTGCGCGTCATCAAAGACGGCCGGAACCGGAAGACGCCGCTCTTAGGCCTGTCCCCTGACCTCTGCGTTACTAGGCGACGTGGACCACGCGTCGCCACGCCTCTACAGGAAACTACGCCGCTGTGCATGACGTCACCCGCCCGCCAGGACCCGGGACCGTCATGCGGCGTTTCAAAAATAAACACCGCCAATGCGGTAGTGTGCCGCCCGGCCACCTGAGCCAAAAAACAGCGGACCCCTGGGCACTCAGCGCCGCTTCCTGTAGAGCCTTCACTCCACTGAGCAGGGAGAGGCTGGAGACTCCGGAGGACTCCCCCCCACCCTTAGGGGAGCCTGGGATGGCCACTGCACACCAAACAGATAAGGTAAGGCTTACCCCTCCAACCTTGGAAAGAGCGCAGCACCCCTGGTCCACAAGCATGCGCTTCCACCATGGCGGAGGAAACACAATAACTGAGGCCATGGTGGAAGAGGAGGGCTTTTAAAGATTAGCATGTGTTTCCTAATGAAGAGGCGGAGCTGCGCTCTCTCCAAGGTTGTCCTGAAAGGCGACTGGAGAAAAAGGACACACATTTTCAAAGTCTGCTGCCTCAGTTTTTATGATGGGAATTTGGATTATACTCCAGAATGTTATGAAGAGCGGGTCAGATGAATTGCAAAGTCCCTCTGCCAAAAAAAAACACATTTTCACTGCATTTGTGAAGAAGGCTTCGGAGCACCCAAGAAAGTCCAGCAAGTGCCAGGACCGTCTTCCTATTGTTGATTCAGCTGCGGGATCGGGGTCACCACCCGGGCAGAAGAGGGGAGATCGGGGGTCACCACCCGGGCAGGAGAGGGGAGATCACCACCCGGGCAGAAGAGGGGAGATCGGGGGTCACCACCCGGGCAGAAGAGGGGAGATCACCACCCGGGCAGAAGAGGGGAGATCACCACCCGGGCAGAAGAGGGGAGATCACCACCCGGGCAGAAGAGGGGAGATCGGGGGTCACCACCCGAGCAGAAGAGGGGAGATCACCACCCGGGCAGAAGAGGGGAGATCAGGGGGTCACCACCCGGGCAGAAGAGGGGAGATCGGGGGGTCACCACCCGGGCAGAAGAGGGGAGATCGGGGGTCACCACCCAAGCAGAAGAGGGGAGATCGGGGGTCACCACCCAAGCAGAAGAGGGGAGATCGGGGGTCACCACCCGGGCAGAAGAGGGGAGATCGGGGGTCACCACCCGGGCAGAAGAGGGGAGATCGGGGGTCACCACCCGGGCAGAAGAGGGGAGATCGTGAGCCAGGTAACCAAAAAATAAAAGTCGAAATTCTGACAAATTCCAAGCATGGATTGTGGAAGAATGGGGGGGGGGGGGCCCCATCAGGCAGAAGTTGAGTGGCACCATGCCGGGGAGAATTGTAAGCGACACCATGCCGGGGAGAATTGTAAGCGACACCATGCCGGGGAGAATTGTAGAAGTCTTGAAAAAGAAAAAAGAGGGGTCACCACTGCAATTGACTATGAATAAACTTCATGTCACTGTCAATAAAAGCCTCTGACACGTATGGAATGCTTGTAATTATACTTCAGCATCCCATAGTAACACCTGACACAAAGATCTACAAACAAGGAGACTTTGTGATAATTAATACTTGCGTTATTCTCAAAATATTTGGCCACGGCTATACATGCAAAACACACACACACTACATAACTCAGTTTTTTGTAAAATATGTTATGCAGAGTAAATAGATACCAAACATGTCACGCTTTAAAACTGCGCACACGCGTGCAACAGAGACAAACGACATACATTGGAATATCCATAGGTGTCTCTTCAAAAGCCTTTACAGGCAGGGCTGTATTTTAGCTTAGGCCGACACTTTGCGGGAGGAGGCCCCCCCCCCCCCCCGCACAAAAACATCCCCCCACCTGTCCTCCCGAGTCCCGGCTAACATATAGCCTCTGAGGTGCCTGACCAGTGCAGAGTTAAGCTACTCTTACAGAACAGGAGAAAGAGCTGGGGGGGGGGGGTGTACTGGGAGGGGAGAGAAGGAGGCACAGGTTTGAGATGAGGGGGGATTTTTTTTCTGAACGTGAGGATGTATGCTGGAAGGGGGAGATGGGGAGGATTTGTGCTGGGAAAGGGGAGGTTAAGGCAAGGGTTTGTGCTGAGAAGGGGGATTTTCACTAGAAGGGGTTATGTGAGGATTTGTGCTGAAAGGAAGTATTTTTGCTGCTAAAGGGGAGATGGAGGGGGCGGGGGTCTGGAAGGGGTGCGATTTACAGATGATAGGGCGGGTCTTAAATAGGAAGGGGTGTGGCTTTGACAGGAAGGGTGGGTCGTATTTAAATTAGGGGGTGCATGAATTTAGTCAGGCCTAGGGCAGCACAAACCCTAAATACACCACGGTTTACAGGTTACCACTTTAAATTTGCACATGAGGTCTGGTGCTAGAATTACTGCCCATGATCTGACGCTCGCAGGGATGCCTCACATGTGGAACGATCACAGTTTGCGTGCGTGGCCGACATGTGCGTTCGCCTTTGTGCATGAGAACAAGGGGCACTTTTCAATTTTTTATATTTATTTTTACACTGTCACTTTATTTATTAAATTTGTTGCAAGGAATGTAAACATCCTTTCTGACAGCAATAGTTATGCAACAGGTCCTCTTTATGGAAAGATCTATAAGACACCAAATCCCTCCTCTGCCCTTAAAAGCATCCAAAAAGGCCAAGATCGGTGTAACCAAATGATTTTCATTTTTAAAATTGGCGCAGTTTACACTCAGGTAACCTGGAAGTGATGCGACATCTTCGCTTCTAAGTTACTACACCATAAAGCCCAACAGAGCTGATGGGATCTTTGCTGGGCTCTATGATCAGCCGGTGGTAGTGCCGGCTGGTTGATCAGGACTACCCGCGGGACAGGAGGAGATTGTCCCTTTCATCTGCTTGTAAAAGGAATCCGGAGGCTAGTTAGTCGTTAGGATTGCTTTTACAATAGAGAACATTTTTGGGCTCTAACAAAAAGGTACAAATATAGATAGGACGGGCCCTGCAAGCTCCAACCACTACAGGCAGCCTGCAGAAAACTACAGGGAGGGGCGGAGACAAGACCAGTTAACCTGCAAAAAGAGCAGAGCTGTGGGAGGGGTTCAGCAAGCTCCACCCACTAGAGAAAATGACAGGAAGGGCGGAAACATGACCAGTCATCCTGCACAAGAAGTGGAGCTGTGGGAGGGGCCCATCAGGGTCCACCCAGTACAGGAAGGGGTGGAGACAAGACCAGTCACTCTACACAAGAAGTGGAGCTGTGGGATGAGCCCAGCAGGCGGCTGGAGGGGTCCAGCACGCTCCACCCACTACAGAAAATGACAGGAAGGGCAGAGACATGGCCAGTCATCCTGCACAAGTAGTGGCGCTGTGGGAGGAGCCAGCAGGCTGCAGGAGGGGGTCCAGCACCATCCACCCACTACAGAAAAAGAGGAAGGTGGAGACATGACCAGTCATATTGCACAAGAAGTAAAGCTGTGGGAGGGGCCCAGCAGGCTACACCCAGTACAATAAGGGGCGAAGACAAGACCAGTCATCCTGCACAAGGAGAGCAGAGCTGTGGGAGGGGGTCCAGCAAGCTCCACCCACTACAGGAGGGGGCGGAGACAAGACCAGTCCCCCCCTGCACACGGAGAGGGGGCAGCAGTGGGCGGTCTTTATTACAGGAAGTCACACACTGGATTACTGCACAGATCTGGAAGAAGATTCCAGAAGAAGTCACATGACCGATGGATGTAGAGAATATTTGTTTCTTCCAGAGAGTTCAGCTTGAACCTTTATTTTCCCTCTATATCAAGGTTCCTCCAGGGGTTTCTAGGGGTTCCTTGAGCTGTGGCTCAATGATCTCCCAGCTAATGGTAACCTGCCTAGTTCCAGGTCCATCACCACTTGGCAAAGCCAGCAGCAAGGGTGTCATTGGAGCCACGAAATCACCAACAAAATTGAGCATCTATGGAATGAGCTGGACAAACGAGTCTGATGAAAGGAGGCCCCAACTAATCTGCTGCTGACGACTTGGCACCAGATACCCCATCATACCTTTAGAGGTCTACCAAAGTCCATGCCAGGACAAGTTATGGCGGGTGTTCCTAATGTTATGGCTGATCGGTGCATTCTATTGGTAGATTTAACCTTTTGCCTGGAATTCAGTTTTAAAAAGGAAAAAAGTACGCAGAACTCCCCCTCCCTATTCTCCTACTTTGTTGCTCACCCACCGGTGCCCTTTGACCAAACTGAACAGTCACTGCCCCCTCCAGTTACAATTCTGGCAGACGTTGGATTCCTAGAGCTTTTTATCAGAGAAGCGTGATTTTCGGGGGGGGGGGGGGGGGGAGAAAACACGAGTCGGATTCAATCGATTACACGGGAGAGGTAACAAAAAGCCGCTCTTGTAGAGACAGGTAACATTGGTGGCACGGTGCCAGCAGAAGATCCGGAGGCTCTAATTGCCGGCTTCCACCTTGGACGGGTTTCAGGTTAATTACAGGTGAGGAAGTTATCAGACACAGAATATACTAACCATGGCTCTCCCACCGTCGTAGTAATCAAAGCCAAGTCCTGTGGGAACGAGAAGGTTGATGAGTGAAAACACTTCTTGACGTTGCCGAAAACACAAAAACAAAATGTAAAGCCGCGGTCAGACACAACATTTCTACATTTAACCCGACTCAGGGGACACGGCCTGCCACGAGGCTGGAAATTCCTTTCAAGCGTTCCAAGGCTGCTAGCCAAGTCTCAACAGCTGACGGTGTCCTTAATTAAAGAGGGATCTGTCAGAACGGCTGCTACCTGGCAATGCCGAGTCTAGGAGCACCTGACTTGGGGAAGCGGGGTTAGTTCCAGGGTATAGCTTCAGTATTGCTGCAGGATCTACAGTCCGGCAATACTGGCCTCCAGCACTGGAGAGGAGCCAAGTGTCGGCCATCTTGACAGGTTCACCTTAAAACGTGTCCTTGGCCTGCAATTTTCATGGTTTGAAGGTCATGATTTGAGGAGAACCGGTCACGATGGGCGAAACTTGGCTCCTCCCCTCTCTGGAGGCCACTATTGTGCAGGGACTAGTTTCAGCCATCTTGACAGGTTCTCCTCAAAACATGACCTTTGAACCATGAAAATTGGCCTGCAATTTTAATGGTTTGAAGGTCAATAGTGGCCTCCAGAGATTGGAGGAGCCAAGCTTCAGCCATCTTGACAGGTTCTCCTTAAAACTTGTCCTTGGCCTGCAATTTTCATGGTTTGAAGGTCATGTTTTAAGGAGAACCTGACACCATGGCCGAAACTTGGCTCCTTCCCCTCTCTGGAGGCCACCATTGTCCTTGGCCTGCAACTTTCATGGTTTGAAGGTCAATAGTGGCCTCCAGAGAGGGGAGGAGCCAAGCTTCAGCCATCTTGACAGGTCCCCCTTAAACATGCCCTTGGCCTGCAATTTTCATGGTTTGAAGGTCATGTTTCGAGGAGAACCTGTCAAGAGGGCCGAAACTTGGCTCCCTCTCTCGGAGGCCACTATGTCCTTGGCCTGCAAGTTTCATGATTTAAAAGTCATGTTTTGAGGAGAACCTGTCACGATGTTAGTACGCTTAAAAAGTAGAGCTTAAAGAAAGTCTCTTATTTTGTAATGCCCTCCCTGGAACAAAGTACTACATGTACCAAGTGTTTTCTAACCCTAGTGGTCGTTCTGACAACATCTCTAAAAGAGACAGCCGATTAATAGCTGCAGACTGTCTCAGTTGTGAGCACTTTTCTGAGACAAGCAGTGGCAAAAGGAAGGGGAGCGTGTCAGTCTTTGCATTCCTCTTGCTGTTGCTTGTCTCAGAAAAGTGCTCACACCCAAGACAATTTGCAGCTATGAATCGGCTGTCTCCTTCATTGCTGTTGTCAGAACGACGGCCAGTATAACACAGGTTAGAAAGCACTCAGTACATGTAGTACTTTGTCTTAGAATGCTTTCCAACCCAAGTTGCCCCGACTATCGTTCTCACAACAGCAATGAAGGAGACAGCCGATTTATAGCTGCACATTCTCTTGGGTGCGAGCACTTATCAGAGACAAGTCATGGCAAGAGGAATGCAGAGACCAATAGATCACTCCATCTCTACGCATTCCTCTTGCCGCCGCTTGTCTCAGTAAAGTGCGCACAGCCAAGACAAGCAGCCAAGTCTCAGACATCTTCACAGGTTCTCATCAAATCATGACCTTCAAAGCATGAAAATTGCAGGCCAAGGGCAATACTGGCCTTCAGAGAGGGGAGGAGCCAAGTTTCAGCCATATTGACAGGTTTTTAAGGCCATGTTTTGTTGAGAACCTGTCAAGATGCCTCCTCTCTGGAGGCCAGTATTTTCCGACTGCAGATCCTGAAGCAATATAGAAGTGTACTATACAAACAACATCCTTTTCATGTGTAAATGCTATAACCCATAAGAGTCAACCAAAATATGTCATGAACTGGTATGACGATTACAGAATAAATTCTGATTGGTTGGTATGGGTTAGTAGAGCTTAAAATAAGGCATTTCATTAATTTTAGTTATGTCCTCCATGGGACAAAGTACTACAAGCACCAAGTGCTTTCTAACCCTAGGGGTCATTCTGACAACAGCTATGAAGGAGATGGCCAATTCATAGTTGCAAAATGGTTGTCTCAGCTGTGAGAAAAAAAAGGATTTTTGTACTCACCGTAAAATCCATTTCTCTGAGTTCATAGACGGACACAGCATCCTTTGACCTTAGGGTTATGCTTCTTCCTACCAGGAGATTTAGGCAGAATTCTACAGCACTTAAGGTGTTAAAAACTTTCCTTCATGCCGCTCCTCCCAGGGGGCGTGGCTCCCCCAGGCATAACCCCCACTCTGCTTTAGCAGCCTCAGTTCGTAACAAGCAGTACAAACAAAGGAGGGGTGGGTGCTGTGTCCGTCTATGAACTCAGAGAAATGGATTTTACGGTGAGTACAAAAATCCTTTTTTCTCTTTCGTTCATAGACGGACACAGCATCCTTTGACCTTAGGGACGTCCCCAAGCAGTGTCAAAAAAATTCGAGGGGTGGGAAAATAACACAGCAAAAACAGGTTACACCCCAAACAAAACCGGAGTTACTCAACGGAGGAACTCCAACCTTAAACTGCCGCCTGTAACACCCTGCGGCCGAAGGAGGCATCAGAAGATGCACTCACATCCACCTTATAAAACTTTGAAAAAGTGTGGAACGACGACCAGGTCGCTGCCTTACACACCTGTAACACAGAGGCTTGGTGTCGGAAGCCCAGGAGGCCCCGATCGCCCTGGTCGAATGCGCCATGACCCGAAAGGGAGGCGCCCGCCCCTTCAGGGCGTAGGCCTGAAGCACAACCTGTCGGATCCACCTGGAAATGGTGGCCGACGAGACTGCCAGGCCCTTACTGGGACCGGACACAGACACGAACAGCGAGTCCGACTTCCGGAACGGAGCTGTCGCCGACAAGTAAACTCGAAGGGCCCGAACCACATCCAGAGAATGTAAAGAGGCCTCCTTCGGGTTCTTCGGCTGAGGACATAATGATGGAACAACAATGTCCTCGTTAATGTGAAAGGCCGAAACGACCTTCGGAAGAAAAGAGGGCTGCAGGCGCAGCACCGCCTTATCCTGATGGATGACCAAGTAGGGGGCCTTGCAATACAAGGCTGCCAGTTCAGACACTCGTCTGATAGAGGTAATAGCTACCAGAAAGACCACCTTCGGCGACAAGGTCAGCAAGGGGATCTCCCGAATGTCCTCAAAGGGGGCACGCTGAAGCGCCGAGAGGACCAAGTTCAAGTCCCAAGAAGGTAGCGGAGGGCGCACCGGGGGGGCCACATGCCGGACCCCCTGCACAAACGTGCGAACCAAAGAATTCGCTGCCAAGGGACGCTGAAAATAAACAGCCAGAGCAGAAATCTGACTCTTGATCGTGCTCAAGGCAAGAGCCTGGTCCACTCCCCGCTGTAGGAACAGCAGGATCCGGGACACCACGTAAGTACGGGGGTGCCACTTCATCTCCTCACACATAGAGATGTATGCTTTCCATGTACGATGGTAAATTTTTCGAGAAGTGGACTTCCGTGCACGCAGCATGGTAGAGATTACCGGGCCCGACAGGCCCCGGTCCTTCAGTACCTGGTTTTCAACAGCCACGCCGTTAAAGCCAGTGACCGTAAAGCAGGATGGAAGATCGGGCCCTGAGACAGGAGATCTTCCCTCAGAGGCAGACGCCAGGGGGCGTCTGCCACCAGACGTACCAGGCCCGCGTACCAAGAGCGACGCGGCCAATCTGGGGCGATCAGGATCGTTGGAATCCCTTCGGCTTCCACCCTGCGCAGCAGGCGGGGTAGGAGCCTTAGAGGAGGGAAGGCGTAAATCAGGTGATATTGACCCCAGGGAGCCACTAACGCGTCTGACGCGTCTGCCCACGGGTCCCTTGACCTGGCCACAAACCGTGGTACCTTCCGATTGAGACGGGACGCCAGAAGGTCCACGTCTGGAGTGCCCCATTTTTGGCACAGGATCTGAAACACCTCCGGGTGGAGAGACCACTCCCCTTGATCCAGAGTCATGCGACTTAGGAAGTCGGCTTGCCAATTCAGAACTCCCGGAATGTATACCGCCGACAGGGCCGGAACGGACCTTTCGGCCCACCGAAGTATGTGAGCGACCTCCGTCGCCGCGGCCGAGCTCCTTGTGCCGCCCTGATGATTGATGTACGCCACGGCCGTGGCGTTGTCGGACTGGATCCTGACAGGACGGCCCTGTAGCTCCAGCGACCACCTGACAAGGCACAGCTTGATTGCTCGGAGCTCCAGGATATTGATCGGCAGGCGGGACTCCTCCCGAGTCCAGCGCCCCTGGGCTGACTGGGTGCCCCAGACGCCCCCCCAGCCGAAGAGGCTGGCATCCGTCGTGACCACTGTCCAGCGGCACGGAAGAAAAGACTTCCCGGACCGAAGCACCGGAGACGTCAGCCACCATGCCAGGGAAGACTTGGCCAGATGGCTCAACCGAATCTGGTGATCCAGAGAAGATGGGACCCTGTCCCATCGTGACAGAATCTCCTTCTGTAGTACCCTGGTGTGGATTGGGCATACAGAACCGCCTCGAAGGAGGCCACCATCAGACCCAGAACCCGCATGCAGAAGCGAAGAGATGACCACTTCTGGGTCAACAACTGTCTCACTGCAGATTGCAGGGTCAGCAGGTTTTGCGATGGGAGGAACACTTTTGTCTCCCCCGAATCCAAAACCAGCCCCAGGGGTTCCAGCCTCTGGGACGGAACCAACACTGATTTTCTGAGATTCAGAAACCAGCCGAACTCCTGCAGAGTCCGACACATGATGGACACGTCCTCCTCTAACTCTGAGCCTGAAGAAGCTCTCAGGAGAAGGTCGTCCAGGTATCCCACGATAGCGATCCCTCGCTGCCGTAGCAAGGCCAGGATCGGGGCGAGCACCTTGGTGAACACCCGTGGTGCCGACGCCAGCCCGAACGGGAGGGCCACGAATTGATAGTGGTCCTCCCCGATCGCAAAGCGCAGATACCTTTGGTGGCTTGTGCAAACGGGAACATGCAGGTATGCGTCCATGATGTCTAAGGACGCCATGAAGTCCCCCTGGTGGAGGGACGCCATGATAGAACGGACCGACTCCATCCTGAATCGCTGCACCTTGACAAAGGAGTTGAGGGCCTTTAGGTCCAGGATAGGGCGAACCCCTCCCTTCTTGGGGACCACGAACAGATTGGAGTAGAACCCCCGAAACCGTTCCAGCGAGGGGACCGGCACAACCACCCCCCTGTCCAGAAGATCCTGGACAGCCCCGGACAGGGCTAGCCGACGATCCGGAGGAAGCTGGAGGTTGGATGGAAAAAAATCTGTTTGGGGGACAAGAAAGGAACTCTATCTTGTACCCCGAGGCGACCACCTCGCAAACCCAACGGTCGGATAGAAGAGAATTCCACCGATCCACGAAGTCGTGAAGCCGTCCCCCCACCCGAGACCCGGGCGGGGGCAGACCTTCATGCGGAAGCAGGCTTGTCCGCAGGCTTGTTCGGTTTTTTGAACCAGGGGCGCTTACGCCCGGCAGCAAGGGCTTTTGCACCTTGCGGACCTTTTCCAGCCGCGCTGGCGCACGAAAAAAAAACGTTTAGGGGGTAGTAAAAGTAGGACCTTGCTTGCGGCGAGGTTCCCTACCCTTCCCCGACTGAGGGAGCAAGGTGCTCTTACCTCCAGTGGCATCCTTAATGATGTCATCCAGGGATGCCCCCAAAAGCCGTCCGCCCTTAAAGGGCAAATCTACCAAGGCCTTTTTTGAGTACTGGTCAGCCGACCAGCACTTCAGCCATATAAGGCGGCGCAGAACCACTGCGTAGACAGAAGCCCTGGAAAGCAAAGGAATCTAATCCATATCCGCCTCGCAGAGAAACTTCTGACCCTGAATCAACTGTTCAGCCAGGTCCCTAGAGGACTCGGAAGCCCCCTGGACCTCCAGGTCCTGCAGCAGGAGCTTCGCCCTTTCAGTCAGCGTCTGAGCTACCAGGGCTCCGGCCAGAGTCGGCCTTACCACCGAACCCACCACCGAGAACAGGGAGCGGGCCACGGCCTCCACTCTCCTATTAGCGGGGTCCTTGAAAGCAGGAGCCCCCTCCACAGGCAACGTAGTAGCCTTACTCAGTCTGGACACAGGAGGGTCCACCGACGGAGGAGTGACCCACTTTTTTAAAAAGTCCTCCTCCAGGGGGGTAACGGGTAGCAAAGCTTTTAGGAACAGTAAAAGCCTTTTGCGGTGTATCCCATTCCTTATACAACAAATTGTCCAAATAAGGAACACAGGGGAATACCTTAGCGGTACGCGGTGGTTTGCGGAATCCAAAAGGGACTGACACCGCTGGTGTCTCCGCCAAATCCTCTAAATGAAGAGCCTCACGCACCGCAGTAATAAGAGCTCCAACAAATTCCTTATCAGCAGACTCCGCAGCAGAGTCATCCTCGCTGTCCATGTGGGTTAAGCCCGCATCCTCTGACATGACAGAACCAGAAGCATCAGATTCTGCGTCAGAGATATCCCCAGAAACAGCCTCCGGGGGGGGGCGCTTTTTTACCCCCCAACCGAGCACTGGCTGCTTCAAACCTGGTGAGAAAAAGACTCCAGGACAGCCGACACCGATTCAACAGATGTGGCAGGGGGAGGGGCGCTTAAGGGTTAATTCCGGCATTGTAAGAAATGAGGGGCCTGATTCAGGCTCCATATTGCCGTTGCCATTTCACCCCTACTGCCAAGGGCAGGAAAAAAGTCCCCCACAGGTCACCTCCCGGCCGCTAGAGCACAGTATGGGGCCCCCTGAGACTCACCACCCCCTGGTACAGCGCGGTCTGTGAAGGCAAGTGTGTGCTGAGGAGAAGCTGCAGCGCTGCGTCTGTCCCCTCAGATGATTCGCGGTCTTTTTTCCCCGCCGAAACGGCCACTAGAGGCCGAACTAGTGCTGAAAATGGCGCCGGCCACAAGAAAATGGCCGCCGAATAATACAAGCGCGGCTCCGGCAAAATGGCCGCCGTTGCGCAGTTTTAAAAAGACAGTGTACCCAAAAATGACAGTACACCAAAACAGCACACAGCACACACAAAAATGCCCAGAATGTCCACCACAGTCCCCTGCAGTGACACAGAACAGCCCCAGCCATACCACGAGTGAAAAAATATGAGCCCCAGGGAAAAAAACCCCTGCACAGCCGTCACCCAAAGGGGAAAGGAGGGAGAGGAATAAGGGAGAGAGGAAAGCAGGGGAAAACCCTCAGTCGACCTCCCAAGGGAAAACATTCCAGCCAGACCACTTACCTGAGTAAGGGGCCACTACTTACCTGTCCTGCGACTACCTGGCTGGAGGTATCCCAGACAGAACCAACGACCGCGAACGGCATGGCTGTCGGCCAGACACACTGTGACAAGGCCATAGAGACCGGTCATATGTGTGCCCTAGAACCAAAGTTCCCCGGCCGCCCCTGGAGCAATGGGGCCTGTCGTGGACGTCCCAAAGCGGAGCTGAGGGCCGGCACACGCTCGAAGGCCGAACCTGGGGGGACTACAAGGGTCGAGGACCCAGCCTGTCACCCAGTCGGCTGTTGATAGAAGAATCGCAGGATTCAAAAATAAAAATAAAATAAAAAAGCGAGGAAAAAACTCGCAAAATGCAAAAAAATTTGCAAGAAAAAACTCCAGAGTCCAGGACTCCAGAGAGAGCCTGACTCTCCTGACGGTTAGGCAGAAACAAACTGAGGCTGCTAAAGCAGAGTGGGGGTTATGCCTGGGGGAGCCACGCCCCCTGGGAGGAGCGGCATGAAGGAAAGTTTTTAACACCTTAAGTGCTGTAGAATTCTGCCTAAATCTCCTGGTAGGAAGAAGCATAACCCTAAGGTCAAAGGATGCTGTGTCCGTCTATGAACGAAAGAGAAAAAGAAAGGGAGGGACGTGTTGACCTCTGTATTCCCCTTGCCGTCGCTTGTCTCGAAAAAGTGCTTACACCCAAGACAGTCTGCAGCCATGAATCAGCCGTCTCCATTATAGCTGTCGTCAGAATGACAGCCAGGATAACTAGGGTTAGGAAGCACTTATAAGACAAAAGTACTACATGTACTAAGTGCTTTCTAACCCTAGTTACCCTGGCAGTTATTCTGACAACAGCTATGAAGGAGATGGCTGATTCATAGCTGCAGATGGTCTTGGGTGTGAGCACTTTTCCGAGACATGCAACGGCAAGGGGAATGCAGAGGCCGACACTTCCCTCCCTCCCTTTGTGCTCACAGCTGAGAGCATTTTACCAACACCAGCATCGCCAACATGTTGTTTGTGTCTTTTGGAGTGTCGCAGTGCTCCCTCTTGCTCGATTCAGGTTATGGATGTCAGGCCCCCCCCCCCCCCTGTTTAGTGGGCCAACAATGTACCCAAGCTGAGAGGATGCAAGGAAAGACTCCACCCACAAAACCAACCCAGCGTGCGTTTCACGAATTGGAAGGAGAGGCAACAGATGAGACTAGCAGGAAGAAGCAGAAGACAGAAGAATTAACAGAAGGATAAAGGAAGAAGATTGGACAGGAAGGAGAAAGCAGAAGACACAACAGGAGGTAGAGGCAGAAGAAACGGGCAATTGGAGACACCACTTTGGTCAGGAGGAGTAGCAGAAGACACAAAAGATCAGGCAGGAGGAGTAGTAGCAGAAGACGCAACGGAATGGACGGGAGGTAGAGGCAGAAGACGCAACAGAATGGACAGGAGATAGAGGCAGTAGACGCAACGGAATTGACAGGCGGTGGAGGCAGACGACACAACGGAATTGACAGGCAGTAGAGGCAGAAGACGCAACGGAATGGACAGGCGGTAGAGGCAGAAGACGCAACATAATGGACAGGCGGTAGAGGCAGAAGACGCAAGGACAGGAGGTAGAGGCAGAAGACGCAACGGAATGGACGGGAGGTAGAGGTAGAAGATGCAACATAATGGACAGGCGGTAGAGGCAGAAGATGCAACATAATGGACGGAGGTAGAGGCAGAAGACGCAAGGGAATGGACAGGCGGTAGAGGCAGAAGACGCAACATAATGGACGGGAGGTAGAGGCAGAAGACGCAACGGAATGGACGGGAGGTAGAGGCAGAAGACGCAATGGAATGGACGGGAGGTAGAGGCAGAAGACGCAACGGAATGGACAGGAGGTAGAAGCAGAAGACGCAAGGACAGGAGGTAGAGGCAGAAGACGCAACGGAATGGACGGGAGGTAGAGGCAGAAGATGCAACATAATGGACAGGCGGTAGAGGCAGAAGACGCAACATAATGGACAGGCGGTAGAGGCAGAAGACGCAAGGGAATGGACAGGCGGTAGAGGCAGAAGACGCAACATAATGGACAGGCGGTAGAGGCAGAAGACGCAACATAATGGACAGGCGGTAGAGGCAGAAGACGCAATGGAATGGACGGGAGGTAGAGGCAGAAGACGCAAGGGAATGGACAGGCGGTAGAGGCAGAAGACGCAACATAATGGACGGGAGGTAGAGGCAGAAGACGCAACGGAATGGACAGGCGGTAGAGGCAGAAGACGCAAGGGAATGGACGGGAGGTAGAGGCAGAAGACGCAATGGAATGGACGGGAGGTAGAGGCAGAAGACGCAACATAATGGACAGGCGGTAGAGGCAGAAGACGCAACATAATGGACAGGCGGTAGAGGCAGAAGACGCAAGGGAATGGACAGGCGGTAGAGGCAGAAGACGCAACATAATGGACGGGAGGTAGAGGCAGAAGACGCAATGGAATGGACGGGAGGTAGAGGCAGAAGACGCAACGGAATGGACGGGAGGTAGAAGCAGAAGACACCACTTAACTTTTGGAGTCAAAACACATTACGATTCAGAAAACACGGCATTGTACACTTCATTATATTTTTATAGTTTCTTTCTTATTTGTACTTTCTATGGTCACAGCCATTGAAAAATCTCCTTGCAGAACATCTACAAAGTGCCATGTGCAACAACATTCTCTTTTGGTTCTCTGGGACTCTTCCTGTCCATGTTGATTAGGACAGAAGAAAATGTGCAATACTGAAAACTGGTAATATCTTCTATATTTTTTTTTTTTTCCAATAAAAAATAAGGGGCAGAGTGTCTACATTGGCCAGTTGGCATTCAATCAAAGCTAGCGTCTGCTTGGCTGCTACCCTCACCTTCCAGCCAGATCGTCCCGACCTTCCTACCCCCCCCCCCCCCTTCTGTACACAGTGGAGAACACTCACCAATTAGCTTGAGTGTCAGAACGCAGTGAGGCATAGTCCACTTGATATCGTAGTCGTCGGTGGCGGTGTAGTAGTAGCCAAACAGTAGATAACCCTGTCCAAAATACAAAAGAGCGATTATCTCAGAGACGGGGTCATAGGAGAACATTACATGGAGAAGGGACAGGTGGACTTTAACATACTCTCGTAGAATCCAGGCAGATCACATAGGTTGGTAGATACAACCTTTTACCCGGTTCTCCTCCTTTACTGGGATCAAAGGTTTTACCAGTTCATTGCCCCCCACCCCCCCCCCCCTCCTGATGAAGTCCAAATAGAAGCCACACTCCTCACAGTCCCCCCCCCGTCCTCATTGGTGAATGGATTACTATGGACGGTGCCAAGCCAGAACCCCAGCGCTCCAAATAAATGTGTTAATTTGCGAAGGCAACAATGTTTAACCCCTTGCCTACCGGGCACTTACACCCCCCTTCCTGCCCAGGCCATTTTCCACTCGGGCATGCAACACTGTATCCATATGACATTTTTATAATTTTCTTCACACAAATAGAGTATTTTTTGATGATATTTAACCCCTTAACGACCGCTGCACGACTATTTACGTCCGCACAATGGCACGGACAGGCAGAAGGGCGTATATATACGTCCTTGCCTTCTAGCGGGTGAGGGGTCCGATCGGGACCCCCTCCGCTGCGTGCGGATCCCCTCGGGGAGCGATCCGGGACGACAGCGCGGCTATTCGTTTATAGCAGCTCCGTCGCGATCGCTCCCCAGAGCTGAAGAACGGGGAGAGCCGTATGTAAACACGGCTTCCCCGTGCTTCACTGTGGCGGCGCATCGATCGAGTGATCCCTTATATAGGGAGACTCGATCGATGACGTCAGACCTACAGCCACACCCCCCTACAGTTGTAAACACACACTAGGTGAACCCTAACTCCTACAGCGCCCCCTGTGGTTAACTCCCAAACTGCAACTGTCATTTTCACAATAAACAATGCAATTTAAATGCATTTTTTGCTGTGAAAATGACAATGGTCCCAAAATAGTAGTAAAAAAAAAAAAAAATTAATAAAAATGCAATAAAACTATCCCCTATTTTGTAAACGCTATAAATTTTGCGCAAACCAATCGATAAACGCTTATTGCGTTTTTTTTTAACAAAAATATGTAGAAGAATACGTATCGGCCTAAACTGAGGAAAAAAAAATGTTTTTTATATGTTTTTGGGGGATATTTATTATAGCAAAAAGTAAAAAATATTGAATTTTTTTAAAAATTGTCGCTCTATTTTTGTTTATAGCGCAAAAAATAAAAACCGCAGAGGTGATCAAATACCACCAAAAGAAAACTCTATATGTGGGGAAAAAAGGACGCCAATTTTGTTTGGGAGCCACGTCGCACGGCCGCGCAATTGTCTGTTAAAGCGACGCAGTGCCGAATCGCAAAACCTGGCCTGGGCATTTAGCTGCAAAATGGTCCGGGGCTTAAGTGGTTAATCACTGCTGAGTTTTTTTTTGTTTTGTTTTTTACAAAAAAAATAAAAAAAGCCCAAATATTTTGAAAAAAAAAAAATATATATATATTTTTTACTTAGTTTGTCAGTAAATTTTGTAACCAAGTAAGTTTTCTCCTTCACTGATAGGCTGAACTGGTGGGCATTGATGAGGCGTCACTTATGGACACTGATTAGGTGGCATCAATATGCCGCACTTATGGGCACCGATAGGCGGTACTGATGGACAGCAGTGGTGGGCACCGATAGGCGGTACTGATGAGTGGCACTGATGGGCATTAACGGGCAGCAGGTGGTGGGCACTGATTGCTGGCACTGGTGGGCAATGATTGGCGACACTGATGGCGCTATATTGTAATCAGGGCACCAGTTACATGCGTAGATTCCCCTGGGAGAAGATGCCGCTGATCGGCTCTCCTCGCCACACACTCCGCCAGTTACTCCGCCAATTACCGGCATCTCCGCGTTTACATGTGACCGGCTGTGGTTGGACACAGCCGATCACATGGGTAAAGAGCCATGGGCCAAGAGATCGGGGGTCGTGCTGTGTCCTAGCAATACGGCTCCCCCGCGGGCATGCGAGAGCAGCCCGTTCTGGGACGCCGTCATATGACCGACACTAAAGCCTCCAGGTAGAAGAATCCGTCTCCAGTGCTGGGGTTGGCCTAGGATTAGGTAGGAAACCAAACCGCAGAGAAATGGTACGGTACCTCTAGGGGGGGCACTTAGCAACATCTAGACCAAAGGGAGGCAACCTGGGGCCCTCCAGCTGTGGCAGAACTACAAATCCCATCATGCCTCTGGGAGGAATTGTAACCACCAGCCTTGCAGTGCCTCATGGGAGATGTAGTTCCACAACAGCTGGGAGGGCCCCAGGTTGCCAACCCCCAGATCTAGCCATTTCCTCCCCAGACTGACCCCTTTCATAAAGTTATTTTCTTCATGGATGATCGTCATCACATGTGGGCGTCACCCAGGGTGGTCTGTATGCAAAATACAAGGTTCTAGTCCCTCCCACAAAAAGGTTCAGGCTGGAGTTACATTGTATTCAACATTTCACACGTTGTGACGCAGAGCGCGGAGACTTACCAGCTGGAAGCAGAATCCGGTTATCACCGCCGTGACCGTCCGCCCCATCAGCCGCAGGATGAGAAAATGTAACACCACGCATAATAGCGAGTGATAGAGCTGAGAGCCTAAAGGAGAGAGAGAGGGGAAGATTACAAATCATGGCAAAATAAAAAGTGCACCCGTCACCAAATACTCTACAGGAACAACCAACACAGCAGAAGTCTTATAAAGGAATACAGAGCAGACCATTCCTAAAAGCAGACCATTCATAAAACATTCCTAGAAGCAGCGATGTGGTACATGTATATACCAGGGGGGTCCAAAGTTTCTAAATAAAGGGCCAGTTTACTGTCCTTCAGATTTCAGGGGGGGTGGACTTCAGGTCAGTGGGAAGAATAGTGTCCCGTCTAGTGCCCCATCTTTGGTGTCAGTGGGAGGGACAGTGCCCCATCGTTGGTGATCTGGGAAAGTAATGTGACCGGCCTCTCTGCTGCGGCAAATCGAGGCAACTAGGAGCTGGGTGCCCCTACCCCCCTACCCCTGAAGAGGACAGGAGCTGGGTGCCCCCCCCCCCCCTAGCCCTGAAGAGGACAGGAGCTGGGTGCCCCCCCCTACCCCTGAAGAGGACAGGAGCTGGATGCCCCCCCCTACCCCTGAAGAGGACAGGAGCCCCCCCCTAGCCCTGAAGAGGACAGGGGCTGGAATCCCCCCCCTACCCCTGAAGAGGACAGGAGCTGGATCCCCCCCCCCCAGCCCTGAAGAGGACAGGAGCTGGGTGCCCCCCCCCCAGCCCTGAAGAGGACAGGAGCTGGGTGCCCCCCCCCCAGCCCTGAAGAGGACAGGAGCTGGATCCCCCCCCTACCCCTGAAGAGGACAGGAGCTGGATCCCCCCCCCTACCCCTGAAGAGGACAGGAGCTGGATCCCCCGTGGAATAAACATGGCACACAACACTTGACAAATTTTCCTGACACCAAGAGAGATAAATGGTGACATGGGCGGGAGCTCCAAAACACAGCCTGTGACTGACGGCCTCAGCTTTGTTTCTGTGTGAAGGAGGGTGTGTCCCTTCCCCCCAAATCAGCTCTCAGAGCTCTGCTCATTTCAGCACCCTACCCCCCTTTTTTTTGAAATCTCAGACAAGATGTATAAGTTCTGGACATTGACTGGATGTAGAGAAGACTGCAGATTAACAGGTACAGCAACTGAACTTTTTGTTTGTGCAAAAAACCACACACACACACACACACACACACACACAATCCACTAAGCTCAGCGCTTCATCCCTGCTCCGATTTCAGCCGGGTCGCTCAGTACACTGCAGCCCATATATCCCCGCCCCCATGGATTCTTTTTTGAGGGGGGGGATTAGGGAAGATGAAGTTCCTCTTTCAGTAAACTTCATACGAAGGATCTGAGCAGACTTTGCGGTCCGAATCGCACCGCTCTCCGTTCTGCAGAAATGACACATCCTTCCTGAAAACGATGTCTGGGCGATCGGTCAGAACAAGCGGCTGACTAATCTCAGTGTCGCAATACCTGCGGCCTCGGCGGTGCTTCCTACTAGCGATATTCTTGCAGGAGATGCCGGAGATTTGACTCGGGGGCCCCTGAGCCAATCACCGGGTTGCCGGTACACCAAGGGCTCATTCACATGCGTCCGTCTCTACCGCCCTCAAAAAGTGACCTGCAATGGATCGCTTTTCAGAGGACAGCAGAGCAGCGCTTTGCCAGGCATTCAGGAGGATCCTCCTGAATGGGTTTTGAATCCCTAGGGGGAAATACCACACCCCGCGAGCCAAGCGCTTGGAGCTCTGTCGCAATGTGTCTGAGCCGGCCAACTGTGTCAGGAGTAATCCCTCTCTGGCCAGTCCCGACTCTACTCAATGCAAATGCTCCATTGGGCACCATGCCAACATGGGGCACCATGCCAACATGGGGCACACAGACACCAAACGAGGGAGAGCGACTACAGCGAGGGGAAAAAGTATTTGATTGGCTGCCGATTTTGTACGTTCGCCCCACTGACAAAGAAACGATCGGTCTATAATTTTATTGGTCGGTTTATTAGAACAGTGAGAGACAAAACGACGAGAAAAATACCCAGAATTTTTTTTTTCAAAAAAGTTATAAATTGATTTGCATTATAATGAGTGAAATAAGTATGTGATCCCCGTTCAATCAGCAAGATTTTTGGCCCCCAGGTGTCTTCTATACAGGTAACAAGCTGAGATTAGGAGCACTCTCTCTCTCTCTCTCGCTTAAAGGGAGTGCTCCTAATCTCAGCTTGTTACCTGTATAAAAGACACCTGTCCACAGAAGCAATCAGATTCCAATCTCTCCACCATGGCCAAGACCAAAGATCTGTCCAAGGAGGTCGGGGAGAAGATTGTAGATCTTCACAAGGCTGGAATGGGCTACAAGTAGGGTTGTCCCGATACCACTTTGTTAGGACCGAGTACCGATACTTTTTTTCATGTACTCGCCGATACCGATTACCGATACTTTTTTTTTTAAATGCAGCCTTGTGTCCCCAGATGCAGCCATGTCCCCAGTGCAGCCTTGTCCCTAGATGCAGCCATGTGCCCCCAGATGCAGCCTTGTGTCCCCAGATGCAGCCATGTCCCCAGATGCAGCCATGTCCCCAGATGCAGCCATG
>NW_024404579.1:0-74872 GCF_905171775.1 Rana temporaria | reverse complement strand
ATAAAAAAAAAATATAACACTTACAATATAAAGTGCCTCTGACCGGCACTGAGTGTCTTTGGCAGTGTCAACCGTTAAAAGCCGCTGACCAGCATTTAAGTGGTGTCCTAAGAGGTGTGCTTGCCCCGCTGTGCTCCGCATGTATTGCTACAAGGGGTCCGTGCGCGCTGGTGTGCTGCACCCTCAATGTGTGTGTCCAAACAGCCTCTACGCGTTTCGCTAGTTGCGTCGTCAGGAGAGCTCTCCTGACGACGCAACTAGCGAAACGCGTAGAGGCTGTTTGGATACACACATTGAGGGTGCAGCACACCAGCGCGCACGGACCCCTTGTAGCAATACATGCGGGGCAAGCACACCTCTTAGGACACCACTTAAATGCTGGTCAGCGGCTTTTAACGGTTGACACTGCCAAAGACACTCAGTGCCGGTCAGAGGCACTTTATATTGTAAGTGTTATATTTTTTTACCTTTTTTTAAATAAATACATATTTTAATATACTACACCATGATGAGCCCCTTGTTTTTGAGGAATTGATGACACCTTGTAAAAGGGAAAAGGAGGCAACACCCACTGACCGACAAAGAAAAGACACCACTTTGGAGCCTAATAATATCTGGGGTTTGGTGAGTGTTGATTTTAACCATTGGTGATGGTGGCACATCTTTGTCGGGTGAAAGAGATAGCGGCACTTTCCTGTACACAGCATTACCAACATTGAACCTTGTGTTTGCTGGAACCTATTGTATAAGAGCAAGATTGCCTGTCATTTGGACTATTTTTAAGTGCAGCCAGCACATTGCACATTTGTATGGTTGTTTGATAATTATTTCACTTTTATTGATATTTATTTTATTTTGTTCCAATATCGGTTATTGGACAACTCACGGTGCAGTTGGCATACTGCATATTGGGTTTTTACACACACATATATATATAATATATCTTTTTTTTTTTTTTTTTTAATATCTTTCGTATTGTTTTCACTATTTGGTTGGTCAGTAGCAGCAACAGCCATTTTTCTCATAGAAGCACTGTGGCATATGGATTGTATGCTGACACACTGATCTAGATATATGATTTAAGTTTGAAATCACTGTGTCACATTTGTATGACTCATATATTTCTTATATTTTTTATTGTTTGTATTCAGGTTATTCACACTTAAGATTGGGTACATTGTGGCCCTGATATTTCACTTATGTCCATATTCCCAGAGATTAAATACCTCTGGATAATTAGATCAGCGCAGTAACATTTTTCTTCTTAGAGCATTAGACGTGATGGCTGCATCAGTTCTCTTTTCTTTGGCTCTCCCCCTGTTTTAACTTGATCTAGCCAGTAACACCTCCTATATTAGATACACGAGTCTGGATGAATAAGAACAGGAGGCACAGCAGAAAGCACCAATGTCAGTCTGGGAGGAGGGAAGTGTTTAATTTATTTTCTGTATTTAAATCTGCAATACATTTAAGGCAAACTCCGGCTCACACTTTATAGCGGATCATTTTAGTCACCCCTGCAAGTGTTAATCGCTGATCGCCGCCATTACTAGTAAAAAAATAATAATATTATTATTATTATTATTAAAGCGGGGGTTCACCCTTAGAGGGCACTTTTTCCCCTTAGATTCCTGCTCGTTTTCTCTAGGGGAATCGGCTATTTGTATTAACCACTTTCCCACCGGACCATTTGTCAGCCTTAAGACCAGAGGTGTTTTTACAATTTTCCACTGCGCTGCTTTAACTGGTAATTGCGCGGCCATACAATGTTGTACCCAAACAAAATTTGCGTCCTTTTTTTCCCACAAATAGAGCTTTCTTTTGATGGTATTTGATTGCCTCTGCGATTTTTAATGTTTGCGATATAAACGGAAAAAGAGCGAAAATTTTGAGAAAAAATGATATTTTCTACTTTTTGTTATAAGAAAGTAGACACCCCAAGGAACCTGCTGAAAGGCATGTTGAGTCCATTGAATATTTTTTTTTTTGTAACAAGTGATTGAATAATGACAAAAAAAAAAAAGAAATTACAAAAAGTTGTCACTAAATGATATATTGCTCACACATGCCATAGTTATATGTGGAATTGCACCCCAAAATACATTCTCCTGCTTCTCCTGAGTACGGGGATACCACATGTGTGAGACTTTTTGGGAGCCCAACCACGTACGGGGCCCCGAAAATCAAGCACCGCCTTCAGGATTTCTAAGGGCGCAAATTTTTGATTTCACTTCTCACTACCTAAGACAGTTTTGAAGGCCATAAAATGCCCAAATAGCACAAAATCCCCCCAAATGACCCCATTTTGGAAAGTAGACACCCCAAGGAATCTGCTGAGGGGCATATTGAGCCCACTGAATATTTTTTTTTTTTGTACCAAGTGATTGAATAATGACAAAAAAGAAAAAATAAATTACAAAAAGTTGTAACTAAATGATATATTGCTCATACATGCCATAGTTATATGTGGAATTGCACCCCAAAATACATTCTGCTGCTTCTCCTGAGTACGGGGATACCACATGTGTGGGACTTTTTGCGAGTCTAGCCGCGTACGGGACCCCGAAAACCAAGCATCGCCTTCAGGATTTCTAAGGGCGCAAATTTTTTATTTCACTCCTCACTACCTATCACAGTTTTGAAGGCCATAAAATGCCCAAATAGCACAAACCCCCCCCAAATGACCCCATTTTGGAAAGTAGACACCCCAGGCTATTTGCGGAGAGGCATGTTGAGTCCATGGAATATTTTATATTTTGCCACAAGTTGCGGGAATATGAAATTTTTTTTTTTTTTTGCACAAAGTTGTCACTAAATGATATATTGCTCACACATGCCATGGGCATATGTGGAATTACACCCCAAAATACATTCTGCAGCTTCTCCTGAGTACGGGGATACCACATGTGTGGGACTTTTTGGGAGCCTAGCCGCGTACGGGACCCCGAAAACCAAGCACGGCCTTCAGGATTTCTAAGGGCATAAATTTTTGATTTCACTCCTCACTACCGATCACTACCTATCACAGTATTGAAGGCCATAAAAGGCCAAGATGGCACACAACCCCCCCAAATGACCCCATTTTGGAAAGTAGACATCCCAAGCTATTTTCTGAGAGGCATTTTGAGTTCATGGAATATTTTATATCTTGCCACCAGTTGCTGGAATATGACAAACTTTTTTTTTTTTTTTTTTTTTTTTTTGCACAAAGTTGTCACTAAATGATATATTGCTCACACATGCCATGGTTATATGTGGAATTGCACCCCAAAATACATTCTGCTGCTTCTCCTGAGTACGGGGATACCACATGTGTGGGACTTTTCGGGAGCCTAGCCGCGTACGGGGCCCCGAAAACCAAGCACCGCCTTCAGGATTTCTAAGGGCGCAAATTTTTGATTTCACTCCTCGCTGCCTATCACAGTTTCGGAGGCCATGGAATTCCCAGATGGCACACAACCCCCCCAAATGACCCCATTTTGGAAAGTAGACACCCCAAGCTATTTGCTGAGAGGCATTGTGAGTATTTTACAGCGCTCATTTATTTTTTAAAATGAAGAAAGATATATATATTTTTTTTTTTTCTTTTTTCAATTTTCAAATCTTTGTGACAAAAAGCAAGATCTGCAAAATACTCAACATACCTCTCAGCAAATAGCTTGGGGTGTCTACTTTCCAAAATGGGGTCATTTGGGGGGGTTTTGTGCCATCTGGGCATTCCATGGCCTCCGAAACTGTGATAGGTAGTGAGGAGTGAAATCAAAAATTTACACCCTTAGAAAGCCTGAAGGTGGTGATTGGTTTTTGGGGTCCCGTACGCGGCTAGGCTCCCAAAAAGTCTCACACATGTGGTATCCCCGTACTCAGGAGAAGCAGCAGAATGTATTTTGGGGTGTAATTCCACATATGCCCATGGCATGTTTGAGCAATATATCATTTAGTGACAACTTTGTGCAAAAAAAATAAAATAAAATAATAATAATTCTCTTTCCTACAACTTGTGTCAAAATATAAAATATTCCATGGACTCGAGATGCCTCTCAGCAAATAGCTTGGGGTGTCTACTTTCCAAAATGGGGTCATTTGGGGGGGTTTTGAACTGTCCTGGCATTTTATGAACAACATTTAGAAGCTTATGTCACACATTACCCACTCTTCTAACCACTTGAAGAAAAAGCCCTTTCTGACACTGTTTGTTTACATAATAACATATTATTTTTTTGCAAGAAAGTTAAGTTGAACCCCCAAACATTATATATTATTTTAAAGCAAAGGCCCTACAGATTAAAATGGTGGGTGTTGCATTTTTTTTTACCACGCAGTATTTGCGCAGCGATTTTTCAAATGCATTTTTTTGGGCAAAAATACATATTTTTTTATTTTAATGCACTAAAACACACTATATTGCCCAAATGTTTGATGAAATAAAAAAGATGATCTTAGGCCGAGTACATAGATACCAAACACGACATGCTTTAAAATTGCGCACAAATGCGCAGTGGCGACAAACTACATACATTTTTAAAAGCCTTTAAAAGCCTCTACGGGTTACCACATTAGATTTACAGAGGAGGTCTACTGCTAAAATTACTGCCCTCGATCTGACCTTCGCGGTGATACCTCACATGCATGGTACAATTGCTGTTTACATATGACGCCAAACCGACGCTTGCGTTCGCCTTTGCGCAAGAGCAGGGGGGGACAGGGGTGCTTTTTTTTTTTTTTTATTATTATTTAATTTGCTTTTTTAATTTTATTTTAAACTGTTCCTTACTTTTTTTTATTATTTTTATAATTTTTATTGCCATCTTAGGGCATGTAAATATCCCCTATGATAGCAATAGTTAGTGACAGGTACTCTTTTTTGAAAAAATTGGGGTCTATTAGACCTTAGATCTCTCCTCTGCCCTTAAAGCATCTGACCACACCAAGATCGGTGTGATAAAATGTTTTCCCACTTTCCCAATGGCGCAGTTTATATCCGGGGAGGGGACATACCCTCCCACTGCTTGTAAAAGCAGTTTAGAGGCTAATTAGCCGCTAGGACTGCTTTTACATGAAAGCCGACCGCTGGCTGAAAAGAATGATACCAAGATGATACCTAAACCCGCAGGCATCATTCTGGTATAACCATTCAAAGTCCAGCAACATACCATACGTTGATGGTTCTTGTTGGACATGTATTGTAATCTTTTTTTTTTTTCATGCAGCCTGTTGGCTGAACGAAAAAAAGATTGATCGGTGGGTATGCCCACCATTAGAATACCTCCCTTCATGCACCCACTTCTAATGATGGGCATACATGCACCATTTATATATGCCGAAGCATGGGGGCATCCTCCCGCAAAAAAGTTATGCCGCTCACACACGTATGTACGCCGCATAAAAAGTTATGGCGCATACAAACGGTCGGACTTTTCCACAGGCAAGCTTCCGACGGAATTTCGACCGTATGTACGCGGCATTAGGAGCAAAATCGCTCCTCCGCCCCTAATGCCCCCATGCTTCGGCATATATGCTCTTTTTTTAACTGTGGTGGTGAAATCACCTCCCACAGTGTTGGAGTCGCGGCTTTATGTATCGTGGGAGCAAACGCTGTTGCTGTCACGCTAAATAAATCCGCGCTGCAACTGAATGGCGTACCTGCTAAGCAAATGATGGTTAACATTATAACAAAGTAACATTACATTTTAACAGTAAGATCTTACCATACCATACCTGCAAAGCAAATATAAAAAAAAAAAAAAACATTTTTTAACGCAACCTGTGCCTAAAAAATATATATGCCGAAGCATGGGGGCATCCTCCCGCAAAAAAAGTTATGCCGCGTACACACGGTCGAACTTTTCCACGGGCAAGCCTCCGTCGGAATTTCGACCGTATGTACGCGGCATTAGGAGCAAAATCGCTCCTCCGCCCCTAATGCCCCCATGCTTCGGCATATATGCTCTTTTTTTAACTGTGGTGGTGAAATCACCTCCTACAGCGTTGGAGTCGCGGCTTTATATATCGTGGGAGCAAACGCTGTTGCTGTCACGCTAAATAAATCTGCGATGCAACTGAATAGCGTACCTGCTAAGCAAATGATGGTTAACAATAAAACAAACATTACAGTATAACATACCATACCTGCAAAGCAAATACAATAAAACATTGTAAAAATAGAGAGAATAGATATAGAACAATAGTGAGTGGACAGTAGAGAGTGAACATAAGAGAACAATAAAGAGAGGAGAAAAATACAACCACAACTATTTTTGGATTTTTTATTTTATATTTTTTTGTGTTTTTGTGTGTTTTTTTATTTTTTTTCTACTTTTTTTCACTTTTATGAAAACTATAAACTGAACGTTGCAGATTATGGTCTCTCAAAATGTGATGGCCATCACATATTCCGAGACCCTGTGTTGGTGTGCCTAGGACTGTGTGGTGCTGTACCCTACGCTAAAACTGAACTAGTGTGTGGTAGCGTTTGAAACATACACCAATGCAGAGACCAGGTTGGTCAGGACAGTCGGGACAATAAAAGCGGGTGTCACGCCTAAATCAGAGTTTGCTGCAGACACGACATCTTTTTTGGGGGGATTTTCTGGTAGGGGTACCAGCGAGGACAAAAGGAAAATGCCTCTCATACAGCCGGCTCACTGCATTTGCGTTGGAAAGGTGGGGCACAGCACCATCTGGAAACAGAAGGGCTTCGACGATCTCTTCCTGGAATTTTAGGAAGGATCCAGTTCGTCCTGAAGCTCTGTATAGCACATGAGCGTTCAGCAAAGCCAATTGAAACAAATACACTGATACTTTTTTGTACCAGCGTCTGTCCTTACGGGCAATTAGGTACGGCGCCAACAACTGGTCATTGAGGTCCACCCCTCCCATGTTAAGGTTGTACTCGTGGATACAGAGGGGTTTCTCCACAAAACCAGTCGCCGTAGGAATTTGGACTGCCGTGTCTGCGTGAAGCGAGGACAGAACGAAAACATTCCGTGAATCCCTCCACTTCACTGCTAACAAATTATTACACCGTAAGCAGGCTCTCTCCCCCCGACTAAGACGGGATTCTACAAGCCGTTGGGGGATGCCCCGGCGATTTGGTCGCACGGTGCCACATGCGCCAATTCCATAATCAAAAAGGTGACTAAAAAGTGGCACGCTTGTGTAATAATTGTCCACGTACAAGTGGTACCCCTTTCCGAATAAGGGTGACACCAATTCCCACACTATCCTACCAGCGCTCCCTATGTAATCAGGGCAATTCTCCGGCTCTACGTGACTGTCTTTTCCCTCGTAAACCATAAAGCTAGATGTATAGCCTGTTGCCCTGTCACAGAGCTTATACAACTTGACCCCGTATCTGGCACGCTTGCTGGGAAGGAATTGTTTGAATGACAAGCGGCCAGAAAACTTAACCAGGGACTCATCAACGCAGACAACTTGTTGGGGATTATACAAGGCTGCAAACCGTTCGTTGAAGTGGTTTACGAGGGGCCGAATTTTGTAGAGCCGATCGAATTCAGGGTCTCCCCGAGGACGACAGAGTTCATTGTCACTAAAATGCATGAACCGCAAGATCTGCTCGTATCGTGTCCTGGCCATGGAGGCAGAGAAAATGGGCATATGGTGAACTGGGTGCGTGGACCAATACATCCGCAGCTCACTCTTTTTAGTAATGCCCATGATGAGGGAAAGGCCCAGAAAGATCTTAAATTCGGAAACCGTAATTGGCTTCCAATCTCTGGCAAGGGACAGCTGGGGATTAGCGGCGATGAATTGACCAGCGTACAAATTGCTTTGGTCCACAATAGATCTATAGAGATCTTCGGTGAAATACAGCGAATAAAAATCCAGTGACGTAAAATCAACTGTATTCACCTGAATTCCGGGTTGGCCAGTGAATGGGGGAAGTACGGGTGCTGCAGAAGTGGTGGGTACCCAATCAGGATTGGCGAATGCAGCAGGAAGGACACTATGGGGACGGGCCTGTCTTTGTCGTCTTCTTCTTGGTGGCAGCGGGACACTACTCGTGCTTGCCACCTCTCCAGCTTGAACTGCACTTATGGGACTCGCCACGTCACCAAGTGTTACTGCAGTGCTGGATATATGACCAGGATGTACTAGGCCGCTGGTGCTTGCCAGTTCACCAGAAGGAATAGCGGCGCTAGTACTTCTCTCCTCCATACGAGAGCCCTGCGGTTCTTGCACCTCAGCGACAGCAGAAGATCGGGGTCTGGTACGCCTGACCCTAGCAGGGACCACTCCGTCGTCAGAGCTATCTGTCAGGGAGCCACTGTCGTCTACAGGATCGTATTCTGAGCAAGAATTTGACAGATGCGTGACCTCCTCATCACTATCTGTCAGGCTCATAAACAAGTAGGCCTCTTCATCACTGTACCATCGATTTGCCATTTTGGGCTCTAAATTTAGGGGTACAGTGGTGAGATTCACAGGCAAAAAAGCACCTGACCTGTTAGCGACCGAGTCAAGCGCTACCAAAAAAACTGTTAGCGATCGCAGAGATCAGGCCTGACTCTGCGAACGCTGCAGTTATGTGTTTTTGTGTTTTGTGTCAGTGATCGATCGATCGATACTGCACTTCGGTGGGTTGGGCTGGGCGAAGGGGCTAAACGCAGGTGCTAGCAGGTATCTGGGCTGATCCCGCTAACAATGCGTTTTTGGGAACCCTAAACTGCAGGGGACGCTAGTATAGATCTGATCAGATCAGGTATCGATCAGATACTATACCACTAAAGGGAGGCGTATGGTGCGTGCGTGGGTGTTAGCGCTACTGGCACTAATCTGACGCTGCCTGGGGCGACGCA
Organism: Rana temporaria; assembly: GCF_905171775.1. NCBI lineage: Eukaryota > Metazoa > Chordata > Amphibia > Anura > Ranidae > Rana > Rana temporaria. The sequence continues at coordinate 66,053 of NW_024404579.1, read as the reverse complement.
GACCCTATCTGGCGCTAAAACCAAACTTTTATCACACGCCGGGCGATCAGGGGGTTAAAACTTTATTTAAAAAAATATGGCGGGTGCCCTGATGCTATAGAAAATAAACAAACTAAACTGCGTCACCTGTGACACTTATACTGTGATCACTGGTGACAGGGGGTAATGAAGGGGTTAAACCTTTATTGGGGGGGGTTAGGGGGGGTCCCTAGACTTTTTATGGCCTAAGACTGATTACCTAAACACTTATTTTTGTCACTAATGACACTAGTACAGCGATCAAAAAAAAATCTGATCGCTGTACTGGGTGACACAGTGACAGGCAGTGAATGGGTTAATTTGGGGGGTGATTAGGGGGTGATCAGGGGGTTAAATGTGTGCCTATGTGACCTGGTGTTAGAGTAGTGTTGTGCAACTCACGTTTCAGATGCTCTCTCCCTCTCGGTCTGGAACGGAAAGACCGACACGAGGGAGAGAGCAGTACTTCCCCTGCCAATGTTTACAAAACATTGCCAGGGGAAGACAACCATTGGTTAGTGTGATCACCAGGTCCAGGCCAGATTTTATTGGCCTGGACCTGGTGATTGATCAGTTCTGAAACGAATCTGATCATCGGGAACGGCGGGGGGGCGCGCGCGCCCCATCGCCGTTCACGCGCAGGACGTATAGCTACGGGCTCTCGCCTGGGAGAGCCGACCTGCCGCCGTATTATGACGGTGCGCGGTCGGCAAGTAGTTAAAATATGTGCAGTACTTACCCGTTTACGAGATGCATCCTCTCCGTCGCTTCCGGGTATGGGCTGCGGGAATGGGCGTTCCTTCTTGATTGACAGGCTTCCGAGAGGCTTCCGACGGTCGCATCCATCGCGTCACGATTTTCCGAAAGAAGCCGAACGTCGGTGCGCAGGCGCAGTATAGAGCCGCACCGACGTTCGGCTTCTTTCGGCTACGAGTGACGCGATGGATGCGACCGTCGGAAGCCTCTCGGAAGACTGTCAATCAAGAAGGAACGCCCGCTCCCGAAGACCCATACCCGGAAGCGACGGAAGAAGATGCAGCTCGAAAACGGGTAAGTACTGCTCATATTTTACTACAAATAGCCGATTCCCCTAGACCGAACGAGCAGGAAGCTAAGGGGAGAAAAAAAAAAATGTAACAAATGGGTGAACTCCCGCTTTAAGATTATTATTAATAAAAATGGCATAAAACTATCCCCCATTTAGTAGACGCTATAACTTTTGCGCAAAAATATGTAGAATACATATCGGCCTAAACTGAAAAAAAATTAGCTTTTTAAAAAAAAAATAAATGGCGATATTATAACAAAAAGTACAAAATATTGCTTTTTTTTCATAATTGTCGCTCTATTTTTGTTTATAGCACAAAAAATAAAAACCACAGAGGTGATCAAATACCACCAAAAAGAAAGCTCTATTTGTGGGGAAAAAAGGACGTCAATTTTGTTTGGGAGCCACGTCACACGACCGCGCAATTGTCAGTTAAAGCGACGCAGCGCCGAATCGCAAAAAGTGGCCTGGTCCTTTGGCAGCCAAATCCTCCCAGGCTGAAGTGGTTAATTCTGCACCCACTTATACAGTATAAGGGTCAAAGCACCTCTCTGCATTTACCGCGGCGGGATGGTGTGGAAATGTTTGTACTTTTGAGGCACTTTATGTACATGTGCAGGTATGTCCGTAGTCACGAGTGTACGTAACGCGAGTGTCCGTAAATCGGGGTATGCCTGTACATTTTTCCTTAAATTATTTAAAAAGACACAAAACGCATTAAAATACACAAAGGATGCATCAAAAGCATGTGTACAAAAAACGCAAAGCGTGCTGCAGAACCAGATCAAAGGAAAACTGCATAGGTGTGAACCAGGCCTAAAGGCAAAAGCAGTTTTTTTGGATAGAGTGGAGGTGGATTAGAACCCCTGTCAGTTTTTATTGCCGTCAAAGCGGTGTTCTGGTGGAAATTTTACTTTTTAGATAAAGATACCCCTCTAAGGCCGTGTACACACCAGCAAACATGTACGAGGAAACCGGTCCGCCGGACCATTTTCACCGTACATGTCTGCCCGGGGCTTTCTGTACGATGGCTGTACTAACCATCATACAGAAAGCCGCGCGTAAACAATACGCGGGGCGTGTCCGCGGTGTCGCCGCGTCGATGACGCGGTGTCGCCGCGACAATGACGCGGCGACGTTGGCGGGCCTGCCAGTTTAATGCTTCCACGCATGCGTCGAAGTCATTCGACGCATGCGAGGGATGGCGGGCGCTCGGACATGTACGGTAGGTCTGTACAGACGACCGAACATGTCCGAGCGGGCAGGATTCCAGCGGACGGTTTTAAAACAAGGGAAAAGGCCCGGCGGGCAAATGTTTGCTGGAATCCTGCACGCTCGGGCCTACACACGACCGAACATGTCTGCTGAAACTGGCCCGCGGACCAGTTTCAGCAGACATGTTTGGTCGTCTGTACGGGGGCCTAATACTCATGCTTAGTGTAGTCTAATAAAGGTGTGCTGTAAACGAAGAGGCGTTTAGTATTTGTGCAGCTTTGTTTTCTTACTTTGTAAAGTCTCAGCAGACCGCGGCCATCTCCTGTGTGGGCGTCTGATGCCGTACTGTCCTTCCTGTATTCCGTGCATGCTGGCTACCCAGCATGCACCTGCCGATCTCGCACATACGCAGCGCAAGCAAGCCTAATTGCTTGTAGGTCGGGTTTCCATAGCAACGGCAGCGTTGGAGGAAGTTGCTATGGAAACCTCTCCTCCTGGGATTGATGACACACATCTCCCAGGAGCCAATGCAAAGCCGGGAAATTACATGCGGCGCATCGGCCACAAAGGAGGAAGTGAAAAAAGAAATGCTGAAAAAATAAGTAATTGATCACTAAAAAAAAAATGCCAATTTGTTTTAAGGGTACACATTAGTGCTGGGTGGTGAGGAGTGTAAAATGTGGGCGGAGCTCCTCTTTAAGGAGACTCCTCCTCTCTATTAGTCCTGTTTACCATCATCATTGCAAGTAAAGAAAATTCCACATTTTGGGTGGTCCCCAGAAAAGTAATAGGGAAGAAATCTTCCAATGGGGAAACCAGTTCTGGGGTAATAAACTGCAGTAAAAAAAAAAAAAAAACGTAAAAAACTTCCCCTGTAAGGCAATGTCATAATGTGCTAGTATGTATCGCATACTAGCACATTAATAGAGACTAACCTTAAAATGAAGCCCTCCAGCGTCACGTTTTCACTGCTGACAGGACTTCCATCTTCACACGGTCTTTCTTCCGGGTTTGTGGTCTCCGGATACATGAGTGGCCAGGGGCGCTATGATGTCACTCCTGCGCAATGGGCGTAGAAGCCACCATTTACAGCATGGGCTCTGAAGGTCTGGCACTGTATGCTTCCTCTCACATCCTGTTTGGCTATGGGACAGGAAGTGAGAGAAAATCTCCAAAATGGTGAAAAAAAAACTAATAGGGCTTTTAGCTGCTTTTAACTGTTTCTGCTGCAAGTGTTCAATTGTTTGTCTTTTTTTCTCTGACACTTTTTAAACAGCTTTTTTTTTCCTTTCTGCTAATTTAGGGGAGTGTTTAATTGTTAACAGGGGAGTGTCTAATTGTTAACAGGTGAGTATATAAGTGTCTGTAAAAACTCCATAAGAGCTGGCTCCTTGCTAAGATCTGGTGTGGAATTTCTGATCAGAAGTGGAATTTTTGATTACAAGTGGAGAGTTAATAACCAGGATTTGCTTTTAGCTGCTTTTAACTGTTTCTGCTGCAAGTGTTCAATTGTTTGTCTTTTTTTCTCTGACACTTTTTAAACAGCTTTTTTTTTCCTTTCTGCTAATTTAGGGGAGTGTTTAATTGTTAACAGGGGAGTGTCTAATTGTTAACAGGTGAGTATATAAGTGTCTGTAAAAACTCCATAAGAGCTGGCTCCTTGCTAAGATCTGGTGTGGAATTTCTGATCAGAAGTGGAATTTTTGATTACAAGTGGAGAGTTAATAACCAGGATTTGCTTTTAGCTGCTTTTAACTGTTTCTGCTGCAAGTGTTCAATTGTTTGTCTTTTTTTCTCTGACACTTTTTAAACAGCTTTTTTTTTCCTTTCTGCTAATTTAGGGGAGTGTTTAATTGTTAACAGGGGAGTGTCTAATTGTTAACAGGTGAGTATATAAGTGTCTGTAAAAACTCCATAAGAGCTGGCTCCTTGCTAAGATCTGGTGTGGAATTTCTGATCAGAAGTGGAATTTTTGATTACAAGTGGAGAGTTAATAACCAGGATTTGCTTTTAGCTGCTTTTAACTGTTTCTGCTGCAAGTGTTCAATTGTTTGTCTTTTTTTCTCTGACACTTTTTAAACAGCTTTTTTTTTCCTTTCTGCTAATTTAGGGGAGTGTTTAATTGTTAACAGGGGAGTGTCTAATTGTTAACAGGTGAGTATATAAGTGTCTGTAAAAACTCCATAAGAGCTGGCTCCTTGCTAAGATCTGGTGTGGAATTTCTGATCAGAAGTGGAATTTTTGATTACAAGTGGAGAGTTAATAACCAGGATTTGCTTTTAGCTGCTTTTAACTGTTTCTGCTGCAAGTGTTCAATTGTTTGTCTTTTTTTCTCTGACACTTTTTAAACAGCTTTTTTTTTCCTTTCTGCTAATTTAGGGGAGTGTTTAATTGTTAACAGGGGAGTGTCTAATTGTTAACAGGTGAGTATATAAGTGTCTGTAAAAACTCCATAAGAGCTGGCTCCTTGCTAAGATCTGGTGTGGAATTTCTGATCAGAAGTGGAATTTTTGATTACAAGTGGAGAGTTAATAACCAGGAGTTTAAAACAAGAGTTAAGACACGAGTCTTCTAAAACTGTAAGTATTATCTTAATCTTCATACAAGTAATTATATTGTAACTGGGAAATGAGTGCTAGCAGGGTTGAAGGTTTTGCTCAGTGCACAGTGTGTCACATGTATGCAAAATTGGTGCAACAGCTCCAAGATGGATACCGCTGTGACAGATGTGAGCAGGTTGCCCTTCTGGAAGCTCGTATTAGAGATCTGGAGGAGCAAGTTGCAACACTGGGTAGAAATGACAACCTTGAAAGGGGTCCTCTGCTCGCTGAGCAAGTGGTCAGTAAGGTTGATGTGGAGGGTGGAGGGGAAAGTCAGGATTATCAGATAGGGAGATGGGTTAATGCAGTTAGAGGGAGTGGAAGGGGCGTGAAGAAAGGGAAGGCCAGTCCTGTATTTGTGCATCAAAACAAATTTGCCAAGTTGGGTGATGATGTGGAGGTGGCAAACACAGAGGTGGCAGCCCTAGATGTTACTGCTACCCCTAACAGCCGGGAGAGCAACCCATCTAGTAGAGGTGGGGAGGGGAGTGCAGGTAGGCCTAGACAGTTGGTGGTAATAGGGGATTCTATAATCAGAAGGACTGATAGAATAATTTGTCGCCAGGATCGCTTCAACCGAATGGTTTGCTGTCTCCCTGGTGCCAGGGTTCGGCATGTGGTGGACCGGGTGGATAAATTACTGGGAGGGGCTGGGCATGACCCAGCTGTCTTGGTCCACGTTGGAACCAATGACAGTATACATGGAAGGTGGAGGCTCCTTAAGAATCAATTTAAAGAACTAGGCTGCAAGATGAAGGGAAGGACCTCCAAGGTGATATTCTCTGAAATATTGCCTGTGCCATGCGCAACACAGGAAAGGCAGGGGGAGATTAGAGAGCTGAATGCATGGCTAAAGACCTGGTGTAGGAAGGAGGGATTTGGGTTTCTAGAGCACTGGGCTGACTTTTCATTGGGGTGCAGCCTATATGCTAAAGACGGTTTGCACTTGAATGGAAGGGGGTCTGCTGTGCTGGGGGAGAGGTTTATGGGAATGCTGGAGGAGTATTTAAACTAGGATTGAGGGGGGAGGGTGAATTAGAATTACATCGAGCAGACAGGTCAGTTAGTGGTCAGACATTAATGGAGAGTGGAATGGGGATAGATGGGGGGAGGGTTATGGCAGGTGACAAGAAAGTTCCCATGTTGCAAACAGCCATTGGAAATAATAGTGCCATTTGTACTACTATAAATTATATGAAAAACACCAGAGAAAAATGTAACAATACATTTAAGTGTTTGTTCACCAATGCCAGAAGTCTGCCAAGCAAAACAGGTGAGCTGGAAGCTCTGATGCATGAGGAGAGCTATGATGTAATCGGTATTGCTGAAACTTGGCTTCAATCCTCACATGACTGGGCTATTAATATTCCTGGCTATGCTCTCTTTCGGAAAGACAGGGTAAAAAGGAAAGGTGGAGGGGTCTGTCTCTATGTGAGAAGTGACCTCAAAGCAAGCGTGAAAGAGAACCTGGTTGATGGAGCGTGTGATGAGGCTGAAGCATTATGGGTGGAACTGCATACAGATGTGCGTAGTTCAAAGTTAATCATTGGAGTTTGTTATAAACCACCCAATGTTAATGAGGAGGTGGAGACTCAGCTCCTTGCACAGATGGAAAGGGCTGCAAGGTCTGGGACGGTGATAATAATGGGGGATTTTAACTACCCAGAAATTGACTGGATTAATGGCACTTCTGGGACAGTTAAAGGACAAAAATTTAAAAACCTATTGCAGGACAATTTTATGGTGCAGTTTATTGAGGCCCCAACTAGGAATGATGCTCTGTTGGACCTGATAATCTCAAACCATGCAGAGCTTATTACTAATGTTCAGATAAAGGAACACCTGGGTAGCAGTGATCATAACATGATTTCATTTAATGTTAACTATAAGCAAGAAATACATACAGGAAATATTAAAACACTAAATTTTAAGAGAGCAAATTTTCCAAGGATGAGGGCTGCTCTCCAGGACTTGGACTGGGAGGGACTATTGGCACATATGAACACAGAACAGAAATGGGAATTCTTCAAAAAGACTGTGTGGAACCTCACTGCAAAGTATGTTCCCATGGGCAATAAGTTTAAAAGGCTAAAAATAAAACCTATGTGGCTCACGGTCAAAGTTAAAAAAGCTATAAACAATAAGAAAGTAGCTTTTAAAAAATATAAAAATGAAGGAACACTAGTGTTGTTTAAATGTTACAAAGAATATAACAGGATATGCAAAAAGGAAATCAAGGATGCAAAAATTCAAAACGAACGACAGATTGCAAAAGATAGTAGGACAAACCCCAAAAATTCTTTAAATATATTAATAGTAAAAAGGTGAAGTCTGAGCATGTAGGCCCCTTACAAAATAATCTAGAGTGGGTGACTGGGGACAAAGAGAAGGCAAATTTATTAAATGTTTTCTTCAGCTCTGTGTATACAATGGAGCATGGGGGAGCTCATGTCCAAAATGGGGGTGGGAGTGACACAGCCCCAAATCCACAATGGCTCAAAAGTGATATGGTCCAGAAATATTTAGACAGAATAAAGGTGGATAAAGCACCTGGACCTGATGGCATCCATCCACGGATCCTAGGTGAGTTGAGCTCTGTCATTTCAAAGCCACTGTATCTAATATTTAGGGACTCATTAAAGACAGGAATAGTACCACTGGATTGGCGCAGGGCCAATGTGGTGCCCATATTTAAAAAGGGAACAAAGTCTTTACCAAGTAACTATAGACCTGTTAGTTTAACTTCTATAGTTGGGAAGATACTGGAACGTTTAATAAAAGATCACATGGATGAGTTCTTGCTGGAAAAAAACTATTTAAGCAGCAGTCAACATGGATTCATGAAAGACAGAAGTTGTCAGACAAACCTGATTTCCTTTTATGAAGAGGTAAGTAAAACCCTGGACAGAGGCGTGGCTGTGGACGTGATATATTTGGATTTTGCAAAAGCGTTCGATACAGTTCCGCACACACAGCTCATGTGTAAGGTAAGGTCTACAGGATTGGATATATCAGTTTGTAAATGGATAGAAAACTGGCTGAAAGCCAGAATTCAGAGAGTCGTGGTTAATGATTCTTACTCTGAATGGTCCAATGTTATCAGTGGTGTACCCCAAGGTTCAGTGCTGGGACCCTTACTTTTCAATATATTTATAAATGATATTGGGTCTGAGATCAAAAGTAACATTTCTGTCTTTGCAGATGACACCAAGCTATGCAGTGGAATAACGTCCTTACAGGATGTCTCCAATTTACAAGCCGACCTCAATGCTCTGTCTGATTGGGCGACTAAGTGGCAGATGAGGTTTAATGTAGATAAATGTAAAGTTATGCACTTGGGGGCTAAGAATATGCATGCATCATACATACTAGGGGGAGTACAACTGGGGGGGTCTGTAGTGGAGAAAGATCTGGGGGTTTTAGTTGATCATAAGCTCAATATTGGCATGCAATGCCAAGCTGCGGTTTCCAAAGCGAGCAAAGTCCTTTCTTGTATTAAGAGAGGTATGGACTCCAGAGACAGAGATATAATTTTGCCCCTGTACAAATCATTAGTAAGACCTCATCTGGAATATGCAGTTCAGTTTTGGGCACCAGTTCTCAAAAAGGATATAGGAGAACTGGAGAAAGTGCAGAGAAGAGCAACCAAATTGATAAGAGGCATGGAGGAGCTCAGCTATGAGGAAAGATTAGAGGAACTAGATTTATTCACTCTTGAGAAGAGGAGAATAAGGGGGGATATGATCAACATGTACAAATATATAAGAGGTCCATACAGTGAACTTGGTGTTGAGTTATTCACTTTACGGTCATCACTGAGGACAAGGGGGCACTCTTTACGTCTAGAGGAAAAGAGATTTCACCTCCAAATACGGAAAGGTTTTTTCACAGTAAGAGCTGTGAAAATGTGGAACAGACTCCCTCCAGAGGTGGTTCTGGCCAGATCAGTAGATTGCTTTAAGAAAGGTCTGGATTCTTTCCTAAATGTACAGAATATAACTGAGTACTAAGATTTGTAGGTAAAGTTGATCCAGGGTAAATCCGATTGCCTCTCGGGGGATCAGGAAGGAATTTTTTCCCCTGCTGTAGCAAATTGGATCATGCTCCGCTGGGGTTTTTTGCCTTCCTCTGGATCAACTGTGGGTATGAAGTTGGGTGTATAGGATTTTACTGTGTTTTTTTATTTTGTTTTTTGTGGTTGAACTGGATGGACTTGTGTCTTTTTTCAACCTGACTAACTATGTAACTATGTAACTATGTAACTATGTAACCCTCTCCAGCTCTATCCAAAAATAAAAAGTTTTCCCTCTACTTCCATCTTTAAAGAGGGTTGCGCCAATACCACTTGAAGACGGAGTACAAGTACTGATCATTTTTTTTATCAAATACTTGCCAATACCGATACTTTCTTTTATGTCATGTGACAGTGACACTAATATGCAGTACTGATGGGCACAGATAGGTGGCACTGATGAGGTGTGGACTTTGTAGGGCAGCTACAGCATTGGAAACGGGTTACATATTTCACCCTAAAATCAGGTGGACCATGTAACATGTTCCCAAAGGTGAACTTTAACCGCTTGCGGACCACCCACCGTAGATAAACCGCGGCTTCTCTAGTAGGGTAGAGAGAACACCAGTACATTGCCGATGCCCTCAGCTGTGCTGCAGTACCAACCAATCAGAGGGTGCAGCCTGCTGATTGGTCGTTGCACCCGAAGATCTTCTCCGGATGTTCCTGAAGAGAGTCCGATGTAATCTCTTCTGATAGCAGCAATGTGCGGTTTGTTTCTCCCTGCAAAGCAGGAAGTAGAAAACAGAACAGAACACACACGTTGGTTACACAGATCGCCCAAGATGGTAAACCCTTCCCTGTCAGTGTCATTAGTACAGTGACAGTGCATATTTTTAGCACTGATCACTGTATTGGTGTCACTGGTTCCCAAAAATGTGCTAAAAGTTTGAAAGGTGTCCAATTTTTCTGCTGCAATATCGCAGTCTCGCTATAAGTCACTGATCACTGCCATTATTAGTAAAACAATAAAAATTACATAAATATATCCCATAGTCCAGAGTTTGACAAATTTGCTTGGAATCTAGGAGCCAGCTAAAAAAGTTAGGAGCCAGGAATGTGCCCCGTCCCGCCGAGCTCGCGCGCAGAAGCGCCCGCATTAAAAAGCAGTGTTTAAACCACACATGTAAGGTATCGCCGTGATTGGTAGAGCGAGAGCAATAATTCTAGCCGTAGACCTCCTCTAAATCAAAGCATGCAACCTGTAGAATTTTTTAAAGGGTAAAAGTGTGTCGCCATTCCACGAGCGGACGCAATTTTGAAATGTGACATGTTGGGTATCAATTTACTCGGCGTAACACTATCTTTCACAATATAAAAAAAATTGGGCTAACTTTATTGTTGTCTTATTTTTTTTTTTATTAAAAAAAGTGTATTTTTTCCCAAAAAGGTGCACTTGTAAGACCTCTGCGCAAATACGGTGTAACAGAAAGTATTGCAATGACCGCCATTTTATTCTCTAGGGAGTTAGAATAAAAATATATATATAATATGTTTAGGGGTTCTAATTAGAGGGAAGGATGGCAGTGAAAACAGACAGGGGAAGCTCTATTAGCATTGCTGGTTGTCTTGACATACCAACAGCCACCACAAGATGACGCCAGATCACAGAAGGAAGCATAGGCCTGTAGAAGGCCACAAAGCCACGGTCTCAATTACCGGCCAGCGCAGCCCGACGTGATCGCGTGGCGGGGGAGGTGGGGGCGCACAGAGACACAGCTGTGCTGCCCCAGGTGCCTGGTCGCTAATTCTAGTTGCACTTGCCTGGCGCCCGGATTTTGTCGAACCCTGCCATAGTCTATAAACACAATAACTTTTGTGCACACCAATCAATATTGGCTTATTGGGATTTTGTACTAAAAATATGTAGCAGAAAACATATTGGCCTAAACTGATAATGAAATTGGACTTTTTATTGGATGTGTGTAAGGCCGGGTTCACACCCTGCAAATCCACTGTGGGTTCCCGCATCGCACCCGACTCGCACGGCAGCTCACACCGCCATAGTCCGAATGTGATGTGATTTCAGCCATACTATCTGTACATCTGAAATCGCATAGACATCGCATGTGATTTGCAGTGCGGTGCGAATCATGTGCGATCTCGCACAGCACACCAGTGTGAACCGGCCCTTATAGCACAAAGCAAAAAATATTTATTTTTCCAAAGTTGTCTTTTTTTGTTTCTAGCAGAAAAAAACAAACAAAAAACGTAGAGGTGATCAAATACCACCAAAAGAAAGCTCTATTTGTGGGGGGGAGGGTTATACGTTTTGTTTGGGTACAGAGTCACACGACTGCGCAATTGTTAGTTAAAATAACGCAGTGCCCTATCGCAAAAAAATGGCCTGGTCATGAAGGGGGGGGGGGTAAATCTTCCGGAGCGGATGTGGTTAATGTCCGGAAAAAAATAAGTGATTTACACCACATACAGTCCAGTGCGTTTTTTCCCCAGTCGCATTGGAAAGTAGATTATATGTTTTCCAATGACATCAGTCACAGCAGTGCAGCGCATCGGGGCTTTCCAGTTCCAGAAAAAACAAATGCTGCATTTTTGCTGCACTTGAAGGCAATAAAACGCATAAAAAAAGCGCACTGGAATGCATTAAAATGCACCGGACACCAATACAGTGAAAAACTGAAAAAAACACATCAAACACACACCGGAACATGCCAAAAACGCATTGAACGCCGTCTGATTGGATGTCATCTATTGTAATCATTAGATGTGGTGGCTGTATTCCTTTTCTTTTGTAAGGCTTTTCCCCTGGGTAACCTGACCAGTAACACATATCCTGTACTAGAGTGCCCACACTCTGGATGAAGGAGCACAGGGGGCACACCTTAGGACAGCAGCATTGTTGGTCTGGGGAGGAGGGGGGTATTAGATGTACTAGCAGATTTAGATACTAGGGTTGTCCCGATACCACTTTTTTAGGACCGAGTACAAGTACCGATACTTTTTTTCATGTAGTCGCCGATACCGAATACCGATACTTTTTTTAAATGTCATGTGACAGTTTTCAAACCACAATACAGACTAAGGATATTTTCTTTAGAATTATGAAGAACTCTAACTCAAGACATTATAAAAGAATAAAAATGAGTAAAAATGAATAAAAATGTTTTATTTGCTTGTCACGCAGTAGTAAAAAACTCAAAGAATTTTCATAGAACATGTTGATAAATACAAAAAAAGTATTCTATTTAGGTATCGGGAGCATTTGCGCGAGTACGAGTACTCCCGCAAATACTCGGTATCGGTCCCGATACCGATACTAGTATCGGTATCTGGACAACCCTATTAGATACACTACCAAATTGAAGCCAATCTCCAGGTCACACTTTAGACTCACAAGCAGTTAGAGAAAGATATTTTGGGATAAAGGTTTTACATGAATGAATAAATAAAAGAGCCGATCATTGCAATCACCTATCAGTGGCAAAAAATGGTTTGTCTCAACCCTCTGTTAACAAGTAACTTTATATTTAAGATTTAATAACTCACATATATGATATGTGGTTAAAAATTAGAGAGTTCTTTGACTAGAGTGAAAGGTTTAATATAACACATTTATTTAGAGAAAAGATATTAGCTATCTAACATACTGCATACATATACAGTATTTAAACTAAGGGAAATAAAAGTTAGTTTCAAATACAAAGTAAGTACATCACACTAAAAGTATTAAGAAAACAAATTATGACAAAGATATTGTAAGTGCGTGAGAAGAAGATTCCTTGATATTACCTTCAGAACGGTGATTTCCCCTGGGCCCAGGATCTGTTCTAATTTCTCCTTTTTCCTTAACTAGACTGAACTGTCTTAATTTATATCCCTGGGGCCCACTCTGATTGGATATTAGTATCCTTTCCTAATATGGTCACACCTTCTTTCCACCTTAAATTTATATCCCTGGGGCCCACTCTGATTGGATATTAGAATCCTGTCCTAATATGGTCACAGCTTCCTCCCACCTTAAATTTAGGGATGACATAGATTTGAAGACAAGTTAATTAACTCATGGTTTCATTAACATCCCTTCAATGGCCATTCATGTACAGGAAGAGTCATTCACGGTGTCTTTGTGTAATCTAGCCTCCCGCTATTATCTCTCTTCCTGGGTTGTTTGTATATCAAAAAGGTGAGGTGGACAGGCCGTCTCTTGCGACATTATCCATTTGCCTTCATGCATATCAAACGGAGGGTGTTGAATAGATATTTTTTACAAACGAGAATCTGAGTCTAGTTTAACCCGTTCCTGGAATCCATCCTTTACACTATACATCTTATCATTATCGTAATATATATTTATATCTATGTACAATTATGGCGATTACACATTAACGATTCACCCAAGGCAACAGATGACCCCTTGTGGCCAGTTGAGACAGATGAGACTAGGCCACACTTTAAGTGAGTAATTGTTCATGTCTAATCTCCATTAGAATGTTAAGTTTCTCCCTCTTCCATTTTTAGAAGTCGGCCAAGATATATCACCATGCCCGTCATGAAAATCAATACCCCACATTGCAATATGAGAAAACCTTTTCATCCCATTTCCATCCAGGTCCTAGTGGTGACTAAGCTAAAATCCCCATCATGTAAAAGTTCATTTAACCTTTCCTCGGTTTTCACCATATCATTACTAATTTGATTGTGGAGGTTTACTGACAAAGTATACATTTTTACATCAACATGGGGTATGTATGTGCTAGGATCTGGGACCTCAGGGGTACTCTCAATGATGTCAACACTGGTATGGGGTTTCTATAGTTTGCCCAATAGTACTGTACTCATGTGGAATGAAGCAAAAATTTGGATAGGGTATTTGGACACGACTGACCCCCATAGAGAAATGTCTGGTGATTGGTAACAACACAGTACAATCCATCCATGTGGTAGGTGACCCTTGTGCTTGGTGTTCTCCATTTTGACAACTTCACTGGGCAGTTAGCCTTCATTTCACTTGGAATGGTTTCTTGAGGTGGTTGGCGTGGCCTTTCCAGTTGGGGGTCCCTTGCTACGTTGGCTGTGGGATCCGGGTCATTGTTTAGACCACAGACTGGAGTGTTAGTTTCAAACACATCACAACGGCATACGTATCTATTGTCTTTGACAGTGCAGCAGGCAGTGTGCGGTGCTTTCCATCGCCCTTGAACTTGAATGAGCATTTCGGGGAGGTGCAGCCTTTCCTTGTACACGTCATTCTCAAGGTATCCGAGGGAGTGTATGGACGCCATTGTGTTAAAAGTAGTCCTCTTGTGGATGGAACACGGGCAGCGACATTGTGAAGGATATGTACATTGGGTCACGGTAGGTGCACAGTGACCTGGCTTTTCTTGCAAGCAAATGGCCCTCTATTTGGGTGTGGTGTCACTATCCCTATGCTTCGAATTGTGGAAACTGGCAAAGGTTTGCACTTGTCTCCAAAATATACATTCATTCCACCACTAGTATTAGTGTGAGTACAATACCATTGTGTAAGATCTGTGTCTTTTAAGATAAAATTTCCATACGCGGTGCATATTACCTCTTGGCCCATACCATCCTCTCTAGCTTTATGTTATAAACCGTAAAAAAATGAAATAACAAAAACCTTTCCTCCCCTGCAAGCCCCTCAACACCCTGCAGAACTGGTTTCAGCACTTGCCGAACCTTTTTATTCACCATTTCCGATATGCCGGCGAATCGCTGTCAAATCGGCTTGGTTTCAAATTGACATGTCAGTTTCAAAAAGTTCTGGGATGGATGCTAGTATGCTGTCCGTGCCCTTTAACTTTCTGGATCTGAAAATGCCCCTGTGGTTCTGCCAATGGATCCTGAGTTTGCTTGCCTGGGAGGTAATACAAATCTACTAGCAAGGAAGAGTAAAACAAAGATACATTTGTCCGGGCACATGAGCCGAATTCGGCCATGTTCCACTGGGACAAATTAAGTACCACCTGCACATGAATAAACTTAACGTCATTAAACATTATTCCAGGGATTGAGTTTTCCGTTAGGCCACTAGGTGGTTCCTCTTGCAGTGTTGGGCATTCCAAGGAGGTTGGTTTGTAATAGGGGATTGCAGCTGTATTTTTGGACAAAATTGTAGGGGTAGGGGTGTTAGTCTTTGGGGACACCTGCAAGGTACTTTTCCCTGGGACGTACTGAAGAGTGGATGCATGAGTGTTGCTGGACAAGGGGATGGAGATAACTAAAGAATATTTCCACTCTCCGGCATCCCTCAACCGTGTCTCTTGAATCAATAAACAATAAAGATCCGTTGTGAAAGCTCATGGCTCTGTTCTGGTAGTCCGTGATTTTCCCAGCAACGCCATTCATCCAAACTAGATGATTATCTATCAATGGGACTCCACCAATAAACTTGCTTCCCTACAGTCCCTACAATGGCCACAGGCAATAAGACGGATTCCCCCTCTAGACAGTAGACCGGATTCTGGTCAACGATCACACTGATGAGCGGTCCAGTCTTCTCTCCCTTGGTATGTCCGATCAAATGGAGCAGGATCACAATCCACATCGACTTCATGGCTCTAAAAGGGAAGAAAGCAAAACATTTTAGTTGCAGAATTTTGTGAAGGCACAAACAATGGGGCACAAAACTGAGCCCAGTAAATTCAAAGGAATTTCCCAGATCTCCCCCCCTTGTTTGGCCAAGCAATCTGCTACGTCATTTTGTTCCCAGTATAGGGCAGTGCCTATATGACCTTTTACTTTGCACCCCCATGTTTTGACTGGCAACTTTTGCACCAATGTTACAATATATTTCACCAGGAATACGTGTTTACGTGGAGACCCATCTGAGGACATGTACTGGTGGGTGTGCCAGAAGGGCAGGAATTCTGTAAGAGCCTTACAGACCCATGCAGAATCTGTGTATAAGACAATTTCTTGATCCCCTTTCATCATTTCTAGGGCATGAGCAATCGCAGCCATCTCAGTGAATTGTGCTGATTTGACTTGACATGACCGAAAGCTTTATGTTTGGGTCTTTGCATGCGGATTGATAATGTATATTCCCAATCCTGCATGTGGGGAACTCTCCACGTAAAAACATGATCCATCTGTGAAAATTGGGACTGCCTTTTCCGGGACCTTTTCATTTGCTGACAAAGGTCTAGAGAAATGTTGTGCCGCTGATTGTGGGGTGATAGCACATTCATGTGGTGTTCCTTGGAAAAGGAGACCATGGGCAATAGTGGAACGAATATTTGTTTGTTTGACTTTAATGTCTTGATTTTGGAGCAACAGAGCCCAATGGGCCTGTCTGGCATTGAATACATTGCCATCTTCCACTCTGTCTGTGAGTAGAAACTTAGTGGGCATGTGCAGAATGACTGTGTTAAGTCCTATGATGTATGTGTAGTATTTAACTGCCCACAACGTGTCAAGAAGGTGTTTTTCACATAGAGAGTACTTCATTTCCACAGGAAATAATGCTTTAGAAACATATAATATGGGTCTTTGTTGCCCATGGATTTCCTGTGCCAGAACAGCTGACAGGGCTGTCTCTGATATGGCAGTCTCAATGTGAAAGGGCAGTTGGTACTCTGGGTTGGCTAATACTGGCTCTTGTGCTAAAGCTTCTTTAAGCTTCTGCACTGGATTGGTGTGTTACTCCTTTTTCCCCCAAACATACAGTGGTGCGAAATTATGCGCCCCATCAGGGATGATATCCCACAAATAATTTCCCACTCCTCGGAAAGATCTGAGAGTGGGCATACTCACTGTTAGAGGGAAGTGTAGGATGATTTTTACCTTCTCCATGGCTATCTTACTACCATTTGCTGCCACTGTAATCCCCAGAAAAGACACAGATTCCTGCGACAATTGTGCTTGGCCAATAATGGGATTACATGTCTGTCCCGTTTTTCCTAGGATCCGTCGGAGTTCCTCCAATAGCCGCAAATGCTTTTCTTTGTCGCATGTGGCTATAAGCAAATTGTCATTGTACTGAAAAAGATTCTTAGTAGAAGAAAAATCAGTTAAAATATCTCTCATGGTTACATGTGAAGTATTGTGTTCACAAGATCTAAATTTTGCTAATGACATCAGCCATACTCCTAATGATTTTTACCGGTTGAATGGGGTATACCTTGGAAATCATCTCATTCCCTTCACTATCAAACCCTAAAAATGTTTGATTTCCTTCATTGGAAGATAAGATCTGGGGAGTACCCATGCTGGGGAGCTTGTTCTTCTCCTCATTTCTGGATAGGTGGTCCCCATGGTCTGGTGAGTCTATGACAATGGGACCTTCTTGATTTTCCTGTGGCTTTGCGATTTCTCCCATCGCCACAGGCAAAGTAGAACTAGGATCCATATCTTCCTCAATTTCAAAGGCACAGGTATTACTGTGTTCTCGTATGCTAGCCACAGCCTGTCCTTTAAATTTTCCTTTCTTAGGTTCATGTAACTGATCTTGCAACACTTTGTATGCAATAGTTACATGGTCCAGTTCAGTTTCAACTTTAGTTAGCATGCTTTTATATTGTACCACGTCTTTTTGGGACAATTTGTAATTTTTTAAATTTTCCTCCTGTGAGGCATTAAGTATTTGATTAAGGGTAGATAAGGATTGTACTTGGCTTTTTAAAGCTGTATTCTCCTTTTCTCTTTCAGAAATTGTAATATTTTTATTACAGACTATACCTTCCAATTTCTTTATTTTAGCATTGAAAGCCATGCAAGCAGCAAACATGCCTGCTAATGCTATATTTTTAAGTTTTTTGTTATTTTTGGTTGCTTTTGCTTGCTCTTCCAATACTTTAGTATCACAGGCAAAATCATTGTTCTCATGTTTATGAGTAAACGTTGCTACAAAACCTTCTAGCCAGGAATCCATTACGAACAGCTAGTATGCACAATTTGTGAGCTGAATTAAATTAATTGTTCCCTTCTACTATAAAGTCATTTACAGTAAAGAAGCAGACAACCAAAAAAAACAACCAAATAAAATAAATTCCCCAAAAATACATTTAAAAAAAAAACAATATTTTCAGCTGTCCCTGACACAGTCTTTTTTTTTTTTTTTTGTTTTAGATTAGAGTGGAAAACTAATTATCCTTAACAAAGCATTGTGTTTTCCTTGTCTGAATAATTTACAGGAAACAATAGAAGCCCCCAAGGATCAATTAGGATGAACACCTCTAAGCTATCAATAGCAAAGGTAAACACAGCCGTGTTTACACCATTCTTTGTAAGATTTAATTCAGTAAAAACTGAACTAACCCAAAAATCTAATAAAAATAAAAATAAAAATGCAAGATATCAGTTTCATTTAGTAAACTTCCAGCGTTTTGTATTGAACTAACAATAATGAGAATCTTACTACTTGTAAAATTTTCTCACACAAAAAAAAATCAACTAAAACAACATAAAATTAGAACCAACTCTTTTGTAGATTTGGTATTAATGTTAGTGGACATACAATCCACTAACAAAACTTGTTGATCTCTTTGAACAACAAAAGTCCAGACACCTTTTCCAGTGACGTTGTACAGACAACAAAAAACCAGCATGTTTCTGTGTCAGCAAAAAAATAATAATCCATAAAAATAAAAGCTAAAACTAATACTATATAAAAAAAAAAAAATGAAATCTTAACACCAAAAATTGTGTAATTTGCAAGAAAACAATAAACATTTATTTTTTTCCACAAAAACCAATTGACAACCCTTTCAGTGTGTCAATATAAATGATAATTAAAACAAAAATGTTTCATCCCTTCTGTCCTCCCCATTACATTGACCGGTTATAATGGTACATCCAAGATACTTTATCAATTATGATTTTGGGATATTAATGAAACAAACAAAAACAAAAAAATCAAATAACCTTAGAAAATATTAACATATATTTTCCCTAGCTAGGATAGGATAAACTGACTCAGTTTGAATTCCTACTAACCTTAAAGAAACAACAACAAAAAAAATAAACAAAAAACAACAACAAAATATTTGCCTAAATATTTGCTATTATATTAAATACTCTCAGTCTGTACATATATATTCCGTGGACGCCAACTGTCAACCAGTAACTTTATATTTAAGATTTAATAACTCACATATATGATATGTGGTTAAAAATTAGAGAGTTCTTTGACTAGAGTGAAAGGTTTAATAAAACACATTTATTTAGAGAAAAGATATTAGCTATCTAACATACTGCATACATATACAGTATTTAAACTAAGGGAAATAAAAGTTAGTTTCAAATACAAAGTAAGTACATCACACTAAAAGTATTAAGAAAACAAATTATGACAAAGATATTGTAAGTGCGTGAGAAGAAGATTCCTTGATATTACCTTCAGAACGGTGATTTCCCCTGGGCCCAAGATCTGTTCTAATTTCTCCTTTTTCCTTAACTAGACTGAACTGTCTTAATTTATATCCCTGGGGCCCACTCTGATTGGATATTAGTATCCTTTCCTAATATGGTCACAGCCAGTGCTGGGACAAGGTCATTCGGTGCCCAGGGCGAAGATGGCAAACTGCGCCCCCCCCCCCTGGTGTAAAGAACGAGTCAGTGTCGGTTTCCCATACCGCCTCCTGGCCGGCCTCTCGGTAAAGTCCCACCGGCTGGGACAAGGAATCGCCTGTTGGGCGCAGTGGCGACTCTAGGAACAATATATAGGGGGGTACATAAGATGCCACAGTCAAAACTTGGGGGGCACTAATATTTTTTACCAGTAAATTATACCATGGAAATTAAACTAAATAAGTGTGTGTGTGTGTGTATATATATATATATATATATATATATATATATATATATATATATATATATATATATATATATATATATATATATATATATATATATATATATACACACATACACACACACACACACACACACACACACACACACACACACACACACACACACACACACACACACACACACACACACACACACAAAAGTCGAGAGTAATGTGATATTTTTATTGTGGAACCACACCAGCAATGTTATGTTAGAACGCATTATTAACACAAGTGGTGAGGGGGACTGTTAAACCCTGCAGTTGAGCCAAGTTTTTACCCCCCGCTACTCCTGTTAGCTGCATACAGGCAGTGGCTGGGGGTGTATACATATTTCAGCCATGTGTCATGGCAGCAATTACACCCTGTGTTGCTTTTGGCAGGTGCTTCCACCCACTGTGTACAACCCCTTCAACTGAATGAGGATGCTCTGCAACAGCCCCAACGAGTGTGAATGAGCCCTAAGGTAAAGCAGAGAGACAGAACACACAGACCTTGCATTCTTTTCTCCCAGGTAGAAACCTAATGTAGGAAACATGATTTCTGCTGGTTTAAAGGAATGCAAGTCTGTGTGTTCTGTCTCTCTGATGATAAAGATCTTTCACAGCCCAGTGTCAGGATGAACATGAACAGACTGTAAGAGCATGTCTTCCTTGGATCCCGTTCCCCTCTATCTCTGCTGCCTGCACTAAACAACCAACCTACCATGCTGCTGTCCCTTTCCCTATCACTGACTAACCATGCTGCTGCTTTCTATTCCTGAAGCAAAGGAAAAAAACTGTGACACAGAAGAGCAGAGGGCTCATTTTAGCCACTTCCTCCTCCTCTGAAACTGCTGCTTAAAGTTGTCCAAATCTGGCGGCAGGAGAAAGGGGAGGGGCTGGAGTAGCATGATTGGATAAGAACTGGCATGTGACTGCACAGATCCCTGTCTATGCGGACCAAGCACTGGTATGACGACATCCTGCATCTCCTTGCTGTGCTGTGAGTTTTACCAGCATAGCTTTCTGAGCATACAGACAGGGACGGGAGCACTGCTCGCTTTAGGAGCCGGGTCTGCTGCAGTTATTATGGCAAGCAGGAGACCCGGTCTGCTTTTGAATTTGGAAGCATATGGGCGAACTGACTGTGCGAGCGCTACTCGCATTGACTTTGGAGTCAGCGTTGAGAGGGAGGGGGGAAGAATTCACTGCAGGAAATGACATTCTCTCTTCTGATGATTACTCTGCCCGATACAGAAGTGAGGGGCGGGACTGGTCTCAGTCTTGTGCCGGGTGTAGGAGCGCACTCGGCACCTGCTGTTGTTTTCTATGTAGCGCGGCCAGTACACCAGCACTTCTACTGCGCCCCTCTTCCTCCAGTAAATGGTCCCGCCCAGGGCATCCGCCCCCTCCGCCCACCCCTTGTACTGGCCCTGGTCACAGCTTCTTCCCACCTTAAATTTAGGGATGACATAGATTTGAAGACAAGTTAATTAACTCATGGTTTCATTAACATCCCTTCAATGGCCATTCATGTACAGGAAGAGTCATTCACGGTGTCTTTGTGTAATCTAGCCTCCCGCTATTATCTCTCTTCCTGGGTTGTTTGTATATCAAAAAGGTGAGGTGGACAGGCCGTCTCTTGCGACATTATCCATTTGCCTTCATGCATATCAAACGGAGGGTGTTGAATAGATATTTTTTACAAACGAGAATCTGAGTCTAGTTTAACCCGTTCCTGGAATCCATCCTTTACACTATACATCTTATCACTATCGTAATATATATTTATATCTATGTACAATTATGGCGATTACACATTAACGATTCACCCAAGGCAACACCTCTAACTGCTACATCTGCATGATAGCTTGTTCTGCTGATAAAAAAACAGACTCCTCCCAGGAGGATCACATGGAGGGAATAGAAATGTCAGCTGAACCCACAAAACTTCACACTGACAATTCAAATGTCACCAAAAGTAATACAGGAAATACTTATTGGGAATTGGTGCCTAACTGATTCAGGGGGTAATGGATGGGGGGGAGGTGAATGGAGGGCAGATGAGTGCATGGGGGAATGATGGGAGGGCAGATAAGTGAATGGGGGTGATGGGGGGGCAGATAAGTGAATGGGGTGATGGGGGGGCACATAAGTGAATGGGGGGTGATGGGGGGCATAGGAGTGCACGGGGGGAGAAGATAAGTGAATGGGGGTGATGGGGGGCACATAAGTGAATGGGGGGTGATGGGGGGCATATGAGTGCACGGGGGGGGAAGATAAGTGAATGGGGGTGATGGGGGGGCACATAAGTGAATGGGGGGTGATGGGGGGCATAGGAGTGCACGGGGGGAGAAGATAAGTGAATGGGGGTGATGGGGGGCACATAAGTGAATGGGGGGTGATGGGGGGCATATGAGTGCACGGGGGGGGGAGATAAGTGAATGGGGGTGATGGGGGGGCACATAAGTGAATGGGGGGTGATGGGGGGCATATGAGTGCACGGGGGAATGATGGGGGGCAGATAAGTCAATGGGGGGAGAAGATAAGTGAATGGGGTGATGGGGGGCAGATGAGTGCACGGGGGAATGATGGGGGGGCAGATAAGTGAATGGGGGGTGATGGGGGGAAAATAAGTGAATGGGGGGGGGAAGATGAGTGAAACGGGATGATAACAGAGATTGCCATCTTGTGGCCAAATTCAATAATAACCATTAAAATCACCCAATACTGTTTAATTATAAGTAAAATCAATAAAATGAT
This sequence comes from Rana temporaria, assembly GCF_905171775.1. Lineage (NCBI taxonomy): Eukaryota > Metazoa > Chordata > Amphibia > Anura > Ranidae > Rana > Rana temporaria. Next base: position 43,584 of record NW_024404579.1, on the reverse strand, counting down.
CTAAAATTGATAAGGGTTTGTGTTATATGACTGTTGGTGTGAGGGGGTATCAGGTTGTCTACTTCAGTGTGAGGCGCTGTGATTGGTCACAGGTTGTTGATCACTTCAGTCTGAGGACCTCTCAGCTCACTTCTCCTTAGTAAGTTGCCGGAGTGACATTCAGAGAGATATCTCCTGTATTTCACTGCGATTTTCAGCGACTTTGTATCATTTTCATTGATATTTATCACTATTACTAACTCTTATTATAATATTCTTATTAAAATTATATGTTTTTTACCTTTTTCAGGCTTCCAACACCAACAGGATGCCTCATCCGACATCCCGCCGACGACGCTCACGTCAGGACGGCGACGACGAACCAATCGCCCACCGGACGAGATCCAGGGCCCTACGTCGGCGGAAACAAGAGGACAGGAGCCGTTCGCCAAGACAACGCGTCAGGCCCGTTGAACAACTCCCAGCACCGCCGCCGGCCATGGAGCCGCGTGGCGAGGAGCAGGTGAGCTGTGCAATTTGTTTTGCAGAGATGGAGTTTGGAGAAACGACCATTCTCACCTGCACCCACAAATTTCATACGGGCTGCATTCAGCGGTGGATGGAGGAAAGGTCAACCTGTCCACTGTGCCGAGCTCCCATCCCCCAACCGGGCCAGAGAATCCAGTTCAACATGGACGCCTTGACCGACCACAGGTTGGAAACTCAGGTTGACCTAGATGGTAATGTATGGTACAGGTACAGAGACTTGATGTTGTACAGGTTTGAACTTCAGGGTGATGGACATGGTTATATGCAGTGGCGTCTCCAGCTTTCATATTTAGGGGGGGCACATGGGGGGACAGGGACAAAAGTAGGGGGGCCAACTATAAAATGCAATTATATATATATATATATATCCTGGGGCCCTTTACTACGATCCCACTATGGGCCCTTTCACATGTTCTGCAGTGAGCTCCCTTCCTACTATACTGGGGCCCCCCAGGGTGGCAGAAAACAAGAGATATATGTCACCAGCACAACAAGAAAACATAAGGGTCCAAAGCAGTGGAAGAACTATCAGGGTTGCAAAGGTTGTCTTGCCACCGGGCCCTGGTGTTCTGCCACACTTGGGATCCCCAGCTGTCCTGTCCCTGCTATTTACAGCGCTGGTCTGGCGTCTGTCTCCTTGGCAGCGGCGGCAGTCTATTAAGACCTAGTGCGGGCGACATTATGGGTGCATGCAGGGGAAGGCTGGCACTATTGGTTATAGAGAGCCGAGCCCCCAGCTGGTCACCTAGCAGCAGTAATGCTGTATAACCTTCTCTGTTGACATGCTGATCGGGATGTGATCCAGGTGATGCTCCCAGTCAGATCTAATAAACACAGTATTTATTAGCATCAAGAGTACAACCACATAAATATAATCAACCGTATGATCAGCAGCCATGTGGGCTCTATGCCTGTAAAGTGTGGGCTTTGATCAATAAAATCACTGATATTTATGACTAGGATTTGACTAAGAGCATCACCTGGATTGCATCCCGATCAGCATGTCAGAGAAGGGTCCACTGCTGCTAAGCAACCTGCAGGGAGCTCAACTGTCTACACCCAATAGAGATGGGCTCGGGTGTGTTTGAAATCCCACATGCCCGATCCTGCCAGGAAGCCGACACTCCACAGTGCTAATCAATGTATGGGCTTCCTAAGAGCTAAGACCAGCCATAGACAGTTTAAATCTCAGCTGGTTCAGCATAAACTGGCTGAGATTTGAACCATTAATGAGCAGATTCTCTTATAATTATCACTAGTGGTTGCTGTATAGTCACTGGTGATAATCACTGTTTGTCGGGAGAATATAATTGTATAATTGCTGGGCAGGAGGGATATTCCCCTGTCACCACTGTCTGTTGATGGGGGAATCATGCAAGTTTCTTTCCTGCAATCTGTGGATGCAGGAAAGAAATTTGCACCGTATATTATCTGCCTAACTGAAAGTGAAAGTAAATTGTGAATGTTTTGAAAGAACAGGAGAGGGGAGGGAGACAGATGGGGGGGAGAGAAGGGATGGAGATAATGTAGTTCAGTGATTACAGTGTACTGCAGTCTGCAGTGCACACACTTAAACACGGCCCAGGCTAGAATATCTGGTTGTGTGAGCACTCGCATTATGCAGTGTCGGCGAGCACAGGGAGGGGGAGGAATCCCCCGCAGAGCTGACTGGGGGCGCTCTCCCTCTCAGGGAGCAAAATACAAAAATTCCAAAAAAAAAAAAAATTTTTTTTTTTGGGGGGGCACAGCATGATGTTGGGGGGGTCAGGGCCCCCTCTGGCCCCCCCTAGGGATGCCTCTGGTTATATGTGGTCCATTAACCGTATAATGTACAGGTCTGTCATTCAGCGTGTTGGAAATGGTCCTCTGTGGTTCAGTAACATCGCAGAGATGAGAAGGTACACGTTTGATGTTGAAGAAGATGAAAATTGTATTTTTAGGTTCATTAACCTTGAAGAGTTGTTATAAATTTCAGGGTAATGACCATGGTAATAAATATCCTATAGCGTAACATCTTTCTTCATTATATATAGAGGTTTTTGTTTTATTAAAAAAAAAAATGTACAAAAAAAATAAAAAATCCCCCATAAAATTTTTTTTTTATAAGTTTATAGGTATAAATATGAGATATTTTGTTTTTATATAGCATGCTTTTAATTAGGGTTGTCCCGATACCGATACTAGTATCGGTATCGGGACCGATTCCGAGTTTTTTCGGCGGTACTCAGACGCCGATACCCCGCCCCGATACACAAATAGAATACTTGCCGTCCCCCCCCGCCGACCGCCGCAACCGAAGCCGCAATCCGCCGCCGCATCCCCGCTACCGCCGACTGTGTAATACAGGCGGGAACATTACAGCTTTGAATCACTGTAATGATTTGCGCATAGACACTCCCCCTTGCTCGGGTGAACTGTCCACTCCCGAGCAAGGGGGAGTGTCTATACGCAGCGCGGGGCCAATCATTACAGCGATTCAAAGCTGTAACGTTCCCGGCGTATTACACAGTCAGCGGCAGCGGGGATGCAGGTAAGTGGAACATGGCTGGATGGGGGGAGACGCTGGATGGGGGGAGACGCTGCATTGGGGGAGACGATGGCTGCATTGGGGGAGACGATGGCTGCATGGGGGGAGACGATGGCTGCATGGGGGGAGACGATGGCTGGATGGGGGGAGACGATGGCTGCATGGGGGGAGACGATGGGGGGAGACGATGGCTGGATGGGGGGAGACGATGGCTGGATGGGGGGATACATGGCTGGATGGGGGGAGACATGGCTGCATGGGGGGGAGACATGGCTGCATGGGGGGGAGACATGGCTGCATGGGGGGGATACATGACTGCATGGGGGGAGACATGGCTGCATGGGGGGAGACATGGCTGGATGGGGGAGACATGGCTGGATGGGGGGAGACATGGCTGGATGGGGGGAGACATGGCTGGATGGGGGGAGACGATGGCTGGATGGGGGGAGACGATGGCTGGATGGGGGGATACATAGCTGCATGGGGGGAGACATGGCTGGATGGGGGGATACATGGCTGGATGGGGGGGAGACATGGCTGCATGGGGGGATACATGACTGCATGGGGGATACATGACTGCATGGGGGGAGACATGGCTGCATGGGGGGAGACATGGCTGGATGGGGGGAGACATGGCTGGATGGGGGGAGACGATGGCTGGATGGGGGGAGACGATGGCTGGATGGGGGGATACATAGCTGCATGGGGGGAGACATGGCTGGATGGGGGGATACATGGCTGGATTGGGGGGAGACATGGCTGCATGGGGGGATACATGACTGCATGGGGGGAGACATGGCTGCATGGGGGGAGACATGGCTGCATGGGGGGAGACATGGCTGCATGGGGGGAGACATGGCTGGATGGGGGGAGACATGGCTGGATGGGGGGAATACATGGCTGGATGGGGGGGATACATGGCTGGATGGGGGGGATACATGGCTGGATGGGGGGGAGACATGGCTGGATGGGGGGGAGACATGGCTGGATGGGGGGAGACGATGGCTGGATGGGGGGAGACGATGGCTGGATGGGGGGAGACATGAATGGATGGGGGGGGATACATGGCTGGATGGGGGGGAGACATGGCTGGATGGGGGGGAGACATGGCTGGATGGGGGGGATACATGGCTGCATCTGTGGGGGGACATGGCTGCATCTGTGGGGGGACATGGCTGCATCTGTGGGGGGACATGGCTGCAATATGTGGGGGGACATGGCTGCATTTGGGGACACATTTAAAAAAAGTATCGGTATTCGGTATCGGCGACTACTTGAAAAAAAGTATCGGTACTTGTACTCAGTCCTAAAAAAGTGGTATCGGGACAACCCTACTTTTAATGATAATTGTTTATACTTTGCCTAAAAAAAAACAAAAAAACATTTATTTATAAAAATTAAATGTAAAATATATAAATCTTAGAGGAGGACAGCGTCTTCCTACAGATCCTGCACCTTCTACCGAAAGGGGTCGCTTGAACAGCCATGTTAAAGTATGGCCGTCGTTCCCGCGTCGAATTTCAATTTTTTTTTTTGCGGAAGACGTCCGGGAATACGAAACGACGTAACGCACGTCGCCGTTCAAAAAATACGCCGGGGCGCCGTAATTTCGCGCAAAGCACGTCGGGAAATTTTCACACGGAGCATGCGCAGAACGTTCGGCGCGGGAACGCGCCTAATTTAAATGGTACACGCCCCATTTGAATTAGGCGGGCTTGCGCCGGACGGCTTTACGTTACACCCCCGTAAGTTTACACGCAAGTGCTTGGTGAATCAGGCACTTGCACTGAAAAATTGCGGCGGTGTAACGTAAAGACGATACGTTACGCCGCCGCAAAGGTATGTGAATCTGGCCCTAAATCATTATACAATTGGGATGGATCTATCAACTAGCATTTGCCTGTAAGTTTTCTTTTTAATTACTAACCCCATATTCATATCACATAGATGCAAAGTACATCCGTATGAGAAAATTAAGCCCATACGAGGGTAGTCAGCATGCTGGGGTTTGCATCAGATTTTAGGTGAATTATCAGGAGTTGTAGAATGGGGGAGGAGGTAGGCTGGGGATAGATATGTACATGGCTCTAAACCTGTAGAAATAGGAAGAGGATAGTCCACTCACAAGTTGCATTCCAGACGTTGGTGAGGCACCTGCTGACTTCTTGTAACTCTTGAGAAGTTGAACTGCATTTGATCAAAGCCTGAACGGGGAGGAGAGACGATCAGTGCAGACAGAAAGAGGTTCTATCACTGCTTAGAGCAGAGCTGTGTTGTCGGCCGCTGTCAATCAAAGTCCTGCTTCCTGGATCAGCTCCTATGATGGACATACTGGTCCAATGGTGGTTAAACGGAGGCGGAACTTTGATTGACAGCGGCCGACAACACAGCTCTGCTCTAAGCAGTGATAGAACGTCTCTCTGCACTGATTGTCTCTCCTCCCCGCTCAGGCTTTGATCAGATGCAGTGTGTCACACACGGGGCAGCTGGGTAGTTCCCGCCCCTGCTGAACCTAATAGGCGGCCGCTTCAGCCGCACGGGCTGAAGGAGCTGCCCGGCTACTTTCCCCACATGGAGGAATGCTGCGCTGCGGCACCTGCCTGACAACCCCCGCAACCAACCCCTGTTGATACGTCGGCACATCATGTAGGAGGGAGGGATGCAAAAGGGAACGGCGTTACTGCTGTGGAAAAAGTACAGGAACGCCGTTCCCATGCGTTCCTGCAGGACTTGAGGCCTGCTCCAGACAATTACCGCCAGGGGAGTCCCTTCACCCTGATGCAGCCTCTGGTGCTCGGGTGAAGGCTCCAAGACCAATACTGCCGAAGGGGAGTCCCTTCACCAAGATGCAGCCTCTGGCACTCGGGTGAAGGCTCTCAGACCATCTAACAAAAAAGGTGTGTGACTGGCCGGCTATGGGGATGGTGGAAACCGGATTTTTTTTCATGACACTAAATAAAAAAAATGTTTATGACAGCCCCAGATGGGTTCACAGATCGCAGTGCGAAATGTGGATTCGGACAGGAATTGGATAACATGGGTGTGAACACCAATTGTGATCCAATTCCAGTGCAGGGAAAAAAGTCCCTGCACCTTTTCTGTGCGAATCCAATGTGAGTTAAGCCATACAAACTGTATGGCTGAAATTGCAGTGCACAGTAGTGGGCGATGGTGGAGGGAGATCAATGCGCAGGAGTCCCTTCCTCCTGACACAGCCTCTAGCACTGGGGGGGGGAGGCTCCCAGACAAATGACACCGAAGGGGAGTCCTTTCACCCCGCTGCAGCCTCTGGCGCTTGGGTGAAGGCTACCAGACCCATGCCGCCGAAGGGGAGTTCCTTCACCCCGCTGCGGCCTCTATCGCTTGGGTGAAGGCTCCTAGACCAATGCCATCGAAGGGGAGTCCCTTCACCCTGATGTAGCCTCTTGCGGTCGGGTGAAGGCTCCCAGACTAGGGATGAGCCAAACACCCCCGCGTTCGGTTCGCATCAGAACCGTCGAACAGACCGACCGTTCGCGCGAACATTTAGAACCCCATTGAAGTCTATGGGACTCTAACGTTTCAATTCAAAAACAATCATTTTAAAGACCAATATTCAAGTTATTTTTGGAAAACGTCTTTGAGAACCCGGGTCTTGCCCCAGGGAACATGTATCAATGGAAAAAAGTTTAAAAAACAGTCATTTTTTCAGCAGCAGGACTCCTGAATTTTTTCCATTGATACATGTTCCCTCGGGCAAGACCTGGGTTCTCAAAGACGTTTTCACAGGCAAACTATAGACACCCAGCAGGTACAATATTTGAAGGATTTTTTCATTTTTTTTTTAAGTTAAAGGGGAGTTCCACCCACAATTTCACTTTTTAAATATAAATACCCCTGTAATACACAAGCTTAATGTATTTTAGTAAAGTTAGTCTGTAAACTAAGGTCCGTTTTGTTAGGTTGTTACAGCATTTAGATAGTTTATAATCTAGAAATAGACCGTGGCCATCTTAAGTGTGGGCATCATGATGCCAGACTGTATGACTTCCTGGATTTCAGCTTTGCATATCTCGCACATGCTCAGTGCTGCACAAGCAATGTAATAGGTTTCAGTCAGGTTTGCAAGGACTACTGGGAAACATGATGCCTATCCCAGAAACCCTTGCAAATAGCCTTGTGACTTAATAGCCTAGGCTAATAAGGAGGAGGAAGTAATGAAGGACTACAAAATAAAGGTATTTACAAGCAACAAATTAAATAAAAATTGTCCATTCTGAACACTATGAGATTAGGGCATGCAGCACAGACAAACATAAAAAAATGTGTGGAACTCCACTTTAAGCATCATTAAAATCACTGCTTAAATTTAAAAAAAATAAAAATTCCTTTAAATATTGTACCTGCTGGGTGTCTATACCTGTGATAACGTCTTTAAATAGCACAATCACCTGCCTGCCAGTAAATTATGAAGGACTGATCTATCTAAGCTATACAGTGTATAAATATATGTACAACTCCTAGGGATGTATATATATCCTCTACACACTGTAAATTAAGCTAAACTGACTAGCCTGCCTGCCTGCTCTATCTAGCTATATAAAAAGACTACCTCTGTCTCTCTGACTGATCTCATTAACAACCGCAACACACTACACGAGGCCACCCAGCAGGCGGCCTTATATAGTGTGGGACGTGTGCTTGGCTTTGGCCAATTATGGCTCTGCGTTTTTTGCGCGCTGTGATTGGCCAACCATGCAGGGTCATAGTGCATGTTTGGCCAATCATCAGCGCGCAATGCCGCAGTGAATTATGGGCCGTTGCGCGTCACTCGAATTTGGCGCGAACGACCCGTTTTGTTCGAAATTCGTCGAACGTACGAACAGACAATGTTCGAGTCGAACATACGTTCGTATCGAACTCGGAGCTCATCCCTATCCCAGACCAATTCCGCAGAAAGTGAGTCCCTTCACCCTGATGCAGCCTCTATCGCTCGGGTGAAGGCTTCCAGACCAATGCTGCCAAAGGGGAGTCCCTTCACCCTGATGCAGCCTCTATCGCTCTAAGACTCCTAGACCAATACCACTGAAGGGGAGTCCCTTCACCCTGATGCAGCCTCTGGCGGTCAGGTCTAGGCTCCCAGACCATTGCCACCTAGGGGGAGTCCCTTCACCCTGATGTAGCCTCTGACCCCCGGGTAGAGGCTCCCAGATCATTGCCACCAAAGGGGAGTTCCTTCACCTTAATGCAGCCTCTATCGCTCGGGTGAAGGCTCCCAGACCATTGCCACCGAAGGGGAATCCCTTCACCCTTTTTAGTCACCTTTTTGATTGCGGAATTGGCACTGTGCGACCTAATCACCGGGGCTTCCCCTAACGGCTTGTAGAATCCCATCTTAGTCTGGGGGAGAGAGCCTGCTTGCAGTGTAATAATTTGTTAGCAGTGAAGTGCCTTCAATGGGACGCGACTCATCAGGCGGCTGAGCTGGTGTGAATCGGCTCTAATGTTTGTTTTATTGTTAACCATCATTTGCTTAGCGTGTACACCTTTCAACTGTAGCGCGGATTTATGTATCTTGACAGCAACAGTGTTTGCTCCCACGATACATAAAGCCGTGATTCCAGTGCTGTAGGAGGTGATTTCACCACCACAGTTTAAAAAAAGAGCATATATGCCGAAGCATGGGGGCAGCAGGGGCGGAGGAGCGATTTTGCTCCTAATGCCGCGTACAAACGGTCGAAATTCCGACGGAGGCTTGCCCGTGGAAAAGCTTGACCGTGTGTACGCGGCATAACTTTTTTTGCGGGAGGATGCCCCCATGCTTCAGCATATATACATTTTAGGCACAGGTTGCGTTAATTTATTTTTTATTTTTGACTATGTTTTTTTTGGTATTTGCTTTGCAGGTATGGTATGGTAAGGTCTTACTCAGTGGCGGCTGGTAAAGTTTTAGGATAGGGGGCGCAAGACCTCGCCCCTCCATGTTTGGTGCCTCCCACTTCTCATGGTATATAGTGCAGCCTAAGGCCCCGTACACACGACCAAACATGTCTGCTGAAACTGGTCTGCGGGCCAGTTTCAGCAGACATGTTCGGTCGTGTGTAGGCCCGAGCGTGCAGGATTCCAGCAAACATTTGCCTGCCGGGCCTTTTCCCAGCGGACAAATATTCCTGGACTTGTTTTAAAACAGTCCGCTGGAATCCTGCCCGCTCGGACATGTTCGGTCGTCTGTACAGACCTACCGTACATGTCCGAGCGCCCGCCATCCCTCGCATGCGTCGAATGACTTCGACGCATGCGTGGAAGCATTTAACTGGCAGGCCCGCCCACGTCGCCGCGTCATTGTCGCGGCGACACCGCGTCATCGCCACGGACACGCCCCGCGTATTGTTTACGCGCGGATTTCTGTTCGATGGTTAGTACAGCCATTGTACAGAAATCCCCGGGCAGACATGTAAGGTGAAAACGGTCCGGCAGACCGGTTTCATCGTACATGTTTGCCCGTGTGTACACGGCCTTACAGATCAGGGCAAACAAACAAAAAAATGATACTGTTCATTTCACAGCCGTTTCTGGTTGTCTCCTCTGCAGAGGAGTTTCCGCCGCTGGAGACTGGAGCGTCTTCAGAAAAGTTATATCAATTTCTTCTATACAGGACTAGTTAGGTTAGTCTTAGATCGTGGATACCTAGATGTAGAGTAAGGGCCCTTTCACACTGGTGCATTTTTGCCGCGTTTTTGCGGTAAAAATAGCACTATTAAAACGCTCCCCATGCCCCTCTCCATTGAAATAAATTAAAAACGCGGTAAACCGCGGTAAAATCACGGTAAAACGTGGTAACATCGCAGTGTTTTACCGCGGTTTTACCGCTCCGTTTTTACCGCGTCTTCACATCGCTTTTTTATTCATTTCAATGGAAAGGGGCATGGGGAGCGTTTTATGAGTGTTTTAATATCGCTATTTTTACCGCGAAAACGTGGCAAAAACGCACCAGTGTGAAAGGGCCCTAAGAGTGGACTTACATTTTACAAATTATGAAAGTACACAAATGCAAAATATGGGGAAAAGGAAATATTCAGTTAAAGATGTGAACATCTGGATCTGTCAGGATATTGTTTGTAATGGTCTATTTGCTATCTGACAATAAATAAATAAATTATATGGGCATCTGTAATTTCAATAGAAACATTAAAAAGGAAAGTCACCAAATAACCTGGTGTCAATAGAATAGTGGACCCATGAAAATGACAGCACCTCAAATCATTGATGTCAGTGGAAGAGAGGACCCCCAGGGAGAAAAGCCTCCAAACTGATGCTTTCATTGTAGTAGTGGCCCTCACGGAAGATTACCATTGAAGTCAGTGGGATAGTGGCCCCAGGAAATAATAGTCAGATCATTGCTGTAATTGGGACAGGAAAAAAAGTCCTGCAAGCAGCATCTTTGGGGCAGTTTGGGAGCACTTCCAAAGCACCTGAAAAGTGATTAGAAAGCATTGCAACACATCTAAAAAACGCTGCTTAAACAGCACTAAAGCGCCGTTAAAACACTCTGGTGCAGCTCTGCATAATCACCAATCCTAACTTTAGTGTCTTCAATTATCCACTTATGGACCAAGCCTATTTTATACACTTGTTTTTCACTAGAAAATAACTTAGAACCCCCAAACATTATGGGTCAGATTCAGAAAGAAGATACGTTGGCGTATCTCGAGATACGCCGCGTAACTTCTAAGATGCGCCGGTGTATCTTTTTTCTGTATTCAGAAAACAAGATACGCCGGAATTTAGCTAAGATACGAGCGGCGTAAGTATCTCTGAGCTAGATACGCCGATTCACGAACGTACTTGCGCCCGGTCGTCGTATTTTACGCCGTTTGCGTAAGCGTAAGTCCGGCGTAAAGTTACCCCTGCTATATGAGGCGCAGCCAATGTTAACACATCGGGTGAAGCTGTAACAGTTGGTGGTGGCTGCATGAATACTCACATATCATCGCATGATCACTTATTTTTCCGGGAAGACCATATACTATGGACTGCAATATTTAGTGTGCCAACTAGAGACACTTTATCAATTTTTTTCACAGCATTTTTTGTGCATGTTTACGGATCTCATGAATTTTATATATATATTTTCAGCCTAATATTCACAGTATCTGGTTACAATTATCATATTGTCTTTATATCGATTTTATAGTATTGTGATATTTTCAAATCTTTTACTATTTGTCACAGGAGTGTTTAATTTATTCAATCTATCACACCTACTGTGAGGCTCCCTTCTTGTGAGGGTGTCTATACTCGTAAGGTAATATTCCTTTAGCGCCCTCTCTCACATCTTTATTCCATTGCACAATATTTTCCCAATATTTTGAGCCAGAGGAGCAGCTTTATATTTAAGTAGTTGATTAATTTTTCACATTGTGGAATTGGTATTAATTATTTAATTTTGGCGCGGAAATACACCCCTTCTCAATGTTAAGTATGGACGTCGGGACAGCGTCGTATTGTACGTTGTTTACGTAGTTTGCGTAAGCCGATTCAGAATGGGGCTGGGCGTAAGTTACGTTCACGTCGTTTTCAATGACTATTTGCGACGTGATTTGGAGCATGCGCACTGGGATACGTTCACGGCCGGCGCATGCGCAGTTCAGAAAAAGCGTAAATTACGTGGGGTCACGATTCATTTACATGGATCAAATTAGGAGAGAGTAGATCGCACACACAGATTATAGGATGAGGCCGTACTACAAACATACACCCAACATTAGAAAAAGGATGACTAGCATCCAGTAGGGTAGCTTAGTGTAGTTCCTGCCCTAGAAGAGTCTACCTTGCCGTGGTGGGCAGGCTTGGAATCTCTTGGTCAAAAGTGTGTCAGCGAATGGGCGAGAGGATCACTAGATCTTCACTTCTGGCCAATTGATTTTACCAAAGGACTCTTGGTTTAATTCGAGCAGGGCCGGACTTACCATTAGGCTTGACTGGGCTCAAGCCCATGGGCCCCCGCCCAATAGGGGGCCCCCTTTAAAAAAAAAAAAATTTTTTTTTAGGGGTCTGGAGGTCCCCCGGGCCCCGAACGGCAACCCCCCTTTTTTTATTTATTTTTTATTAAAAAAAATGTTATATATATATATATATTTATTATTATTATTAAAGGGCCCAGAGGTCTCCAGGGCCCCTGGATGGCAACCCCCTTTTTTTTATTTAAAAAAAAATGTTTATATATTTTATATATATATATATATATTTTATTATTAATAAAGGGCCCAGAGGTCTCCAGGGCCCCCGGATGGCAACACCCCTTTTTTTTTTATATATATTTTATTTTTACAGAGGTCCCCAGGGCCCCATGTGGCAACCCCCCCTTTTTTATTTATTTTTATAAATGTTTATTTTTTTATTTTTGTTTATATTTTTTTTATTTTTCATTAAAAGGCCCAGAAGGGCCCAGAGGCCCCAGATGGCAACCTCTCTTTTTTTATGTATTTTTTATAAATGTTTTTTTTATTTTTTTATTAAAGGGCCCAGAGGTTTATTTTTTATTTTTATTAAAGGGCCCAGAGGTACCCAGGGCCCCGGATGGCTACCCCCTTTTTTTATATATACAGTACAGACCAAATGTTTGGACACACCTTCTCATTCAAAGAGTTTTCTTTATTTTCATGACTATGAAAATTGTAGATTCACACTGAAGGCATCACAACTATGAATTAACACATGTGGAATTATACATAACAAAAAAGTGTGAAACAACTGAAAATATATTTCATATTCTAGGTTCTTCAAAGTAGCCACCTTTTGCTTTGATTACTGCTTGGCACACTCTTGGCATTCTCTTGATGAGCTTCAAGAGGTAGTCACCTGGTGCAGCACCCCATCACTCTCCTTCTTGGTCAAATAGCCCTTACACAGCCTGGAGGTGTGTTTGGGGTCATTGTCCTGTTGAAAAATAAATGATGGTCCAACTAAACGCAAACCGGATGGAATAGCATGCCGCTGCAAGATGCTGTGGTAGCCATGCTGGTTTAGTATGCCTTCAATTTTGATTAAATCCACAACAGTGTCACCAGCAAAGCACCCCCACACCATCACACCTCCTCCTCCATGCTTCACGGTGGGAACCAGGCATGTAGAGTCCATCCGTTCACCTTTTCTGCGTCGCACAAAGACACGGGGGTTGGAACCAAAGATCTCAAGTTTGGACTCATCAGACCAAAGCACAGATTTCCACTGGTCTAATGTCCATTCCTTGTGTTCTTTAGCCCAAACAAGTCTCTTTTGCTTGTTGCCTTTCTTTAGCAGTGGTTTCCTAGCAGATATTCTACCATGAAGGCCTGATTCACACAGTTTCCTCCTAACAGTTCTAGAGATGTGTCTGCTGCAAAAGGTGGCTACTTTGAAGAACCTAGAATATGAAATATATTTTCAGTTGTTTCACACTTTTTTGTTATGTATAATTCCACATGTGTTCATTCATAGTTTGGATGCCTTCAGTCAGAATCTACAATTTTCATAGTCATGAAAATAAAGAAAACTCTTTGAATGAGAAGGTGTGTCCAAACTTTTGGTCTGTACTGTATATATATTTTTCTTTATTTCTTCTTTTTTTTGTAAAGGGCCCCCCCCCCCCGCTTCTCAATTTCAGGTAGTATGATGGATCTCTTGACCTCAAAGGGGTCAACATGGGTTTCTACTGCTGTTCCAAATCACATATTTCAGATCACCATGCATGGCTAGGAATGAGTCACTGACACATCTGTCTCAGTAGAAGCACACCATCATCTGTGTTTATTACAGACAAGACAAAGCACTATTACAGTATGATACGTCATTATTATGTTAATGTGAAGCTAGAAAGCGCATCTAATTGGTCAAGGTACAAGATGGGGTGTTGATCTTAGCCGGCCCTCAGACGTGTCTTCACCTCCGCATTCCAAAGGCTGTGTGGGAGTGGGGGATACGCGCCATGTTTGGGAGGGATGCTAGCAGGGCTGATTTGAGTGAGGGAGGGTTGCAGCAGTGGTATACAAGAAAAAGCAATATAGACTTTATATTAAAGATGCATAGAGAATAGACATTTTCTAATTCATCATTATGCTCATTGCATTCCTTCACAGACCCCCCTAAAATGGCTATTTTCTATCTGTCCCTCAAACTAAAGGACCCAAAATTCCCCAGGGCACGGAGTCTAAGGTCCAGCAGGTTTTCTCCAGAGCCTCTAGTGGTGAGGATGTTCGCTGCAGCTGTACCCAGGTCGCACCACTGGGTTCCCTATCCTTTCCCTAAATCACTATAGGACTGTGAAATTATGGACGGGGAGTGACTGTAAAGGAGTAAAAGGTTTGTCCTCTTCCTTCACAAGGGGATCCTCTTCTTCTTGGTGGAGAAATGTAGGTGTTCTGTTATCTGCAGCCTTGCTCATTAACTTCTTTACAAAGGGCAAAATACAGCATTTACCTGGTCCCTTGCTTTGAATTGATCAGGAACCCCCCTTGAGACCCCTATGTACACATGAGGGTCAAAGCTTCCGGAGGGAGCTGCTCGCTTCCTCCTGTGACTGGGTGTGTCACGGTATAAGTTACATTGCCAGGGAACTGGAGGGCAGGAGACTATGTTACAGTAATCAAAGATAAAGGTGGCCACACGTGTGTTTGAAGAGTTATACTACAATGTGGTGAATAACTTGTCATTTTGTGTAATGGCTACCTGCTGAGCCCCCCCTTGGACCAAACAGAAAAAAGCATATGCAGTATAGTCAGCACTAAGTGGGTCGGGATCTTTCCCTTAGGGGGTGGAGCTTTCTTGCAGTGGGAAGTGTGTAACCAGATGTTCTTCACAGCCAGTTTGACTGAGGTGGCTGTGGTCAGCAAAACTTGGAACAAACCATCATATCCTGGCTCAAGAGATCCTCACAAACTTCTTTACTAGCACCCAATCTCCAGGCAGTAGTTGGTATGTTCCTGTATCTAATTCAGGATCTGGAATGGGAGAAAACACTCGAGAATGGATATTAGTTAATGAAACAAACGTGTGACATAGCAAAACACATCAGATTGTAACTGCAACTACTGTGGGAAGCCAAGTCTGGGGGCTGAACCAAACAGAATTTCATTAGGGGACAGAGCA
Organism: Rana temporaria; assembly: GCF_905171775.1. NCBI lineage: Eukaryota > Metazoa > Chordata > Amphibia > Anura > Ranidae > Rana > Rana temporaria. Next base: position 28,424 of record NW_024404579.1, on the reverse strand, counting down.
TGTTTCCCCCCGGGGGGTGTGTCTGACACTGAACAGGGCAATGGGCAAACTGTCTGGCCAACTCATGTTAGTCTCTTGGGCCATCTTTAACATCCTGTCCTCTAGAGTCCCATTCATCTTTTCTACCTTCCCGCTACTTTGAGGGTGGTATGGGGGGTGTAGAGCTAACTGAACTCCCAGTGCTGCCCAAATCTTTTTTGTAAGGGTTGCTGTGAAGGCTGGGCCCTGATCGCTCTCTATCACCTCTGGAACCCCACATCTACATACTAGCTCACTCAGTAGTTTCTTAGCCGTGGTCTTGGCTGTCATGTTTGTTACAGCGTAGGCTTCTAGCTAACCAGAGGACATGTCCACCACCACTAGGGCATATTCATATCGGCCACTTTTTGGCATCTGTATGTGATCAATCTGTATCCTCTAGAACGGATAGAGCGGTTTTGCCAAATGCTTGTGCGGTGTCTTCTCTGTCCTCTCCGGGTTGCATTTTGCACATACTGCACATGAGGCGCAGTCATTTCTGGTTAGGGTGGTTATCCCTCTCATCAGACATGGATCTCCATCATATTCTGCTCCTTTATTGATCCATTCCAAATGTTCTTCTGTGTGAGCTGCATTTTGCATAGAGGCCAGGTATAGCCTGTCAGGTGGCACACGGACTTCCAAAGGCATCTGCGCTAAAGATTCACTCTCCTCTTCGGCCACTTCAGCCGTTTTTCGTTGGTCTTTCGCTGCTTGTTTGGCAGCTATGTCCGCTAGGTGGTTCCCTCTGGCTTCTTGAGAATTTAGTTTGCCATGTACTTTAACCTTCAAGACAGCCACTTGGTCAGGCAGGGGTAGTGCATCGATTAACTCCTTGATGGCTGGGCTGTGTTTCACCAGTGTTCCGGCCGCTGTCAGAAATCCTGTAGCCCTCCAGATGATACTGAAGTCATGGGCCACTCGCAGAGCATACCCTGAGTCCGTGCAAATGTTGGCTCTTTTACCTTCTGACACACTGTAGTGAGGGCATGGAACTCCGCTTCCTGAGCAAATACAGTTGGAGGTAATGCTCCTGATTGTAGAATTTCAAATTCTGAGTATGTAGTCAGGGTTTTCCAGAGGAGTTTCACTCGCTGAACAGTACAGGGGTCTTTTTCTTCATCTTCTCCGATTCCTTCTTCATCTTTTCCATCTTGTCCCCCCTCGAAAAATGGCAGAAGTGTGGCCGGGTTGAGAGTGAGACATCTCTGGAGGGTTACATTGTCTGGAAGGAGGAGGGAGATTTGCAGCCGAAGATGTCAGCAGTGTACAGGTGTAGGAGTTGCACCTGATTCAAGATGGCAGCAATGTCAATGCGGTGCCAGAAGAAGCAGGGGGTGTGTTTAAAACTAGGTCTGAAATTTTGTCCAGTAGTGCCTGGGCAGCAAAGACTGCTGTTAAGCAGGAAGGGCCACCCCTAGCCACGGGGTCTAAGCGACATGAATAGTACCCAATGGGTCTAGTACGGCCTCCATTTTGTTGAGCTAGGAACCCTGTTGCGTGGCCTTTTCTTTCCGACACAAACAGCTTAAAGGGTATTCCATAATCTGGGAGGCTCAAAGCAGCAGCTGTAGATATTGCTTGCTTCAGAAGAAAGAAATTGTCCAGGGCTTTGCTTGACAGGTTAGATAGCACAGACTTGAGAGCATCATAGAGTGGTTGCATGAGGATCGATGCATCAGGGATCCACGCCCTGCAGTAAGATGTGAGCTCAAGAAAAGCATGCAGTTGTTTAGTGGCCTGTAGTTGTGGAATGTCATGGATAGCAGCCACTTGGTCGAAGGTGATATGTCTTGGAACACCACTGTATTTTGGCTTTGGAGGCCTTACAGCCTCGTTCCGCAAGGTAGCATAGTAGACTTTCTGAATTTTCCTCTGCAGTGCATTGGCCATCTGTGCAGAAAAGAAGGTTGTCCACATATATGAGAAGAGTCACTATAGGGTGTTCTTTTTGCCATGTATCAAGTATTGAAGTTATGGCTTTGGCAAACTGGCTTGGAGATTTGGCACAATTAGGGGTGTTCAACACTGTGGATTCATTAACTGCTCGGAGGTCTTGGACCATTCTGTATTTCTCTGGCTCTCCTCTTGGGGTCCGTTTCTTCACTGGGAACAAGGGTGTATTGCATTTAGAAGTACAGGGTATCAGAGCTCCATTGGACACAAGTGTCTCGACCTGTTTTGAGATAGCTGTGGATTGAGCTGGCTTCAAGGGGTATTGTGGTTTCCGGGGCAATGAGCTTGACCAAAACTGGTGGCACTTTCAAATGACCAATGTCTCTCGGTCCCGTGGACCATAGGCACGTAGGGATTCTGTCAAGTACGTCTTGTGGTATTGTACTTGGAGGTATTGCTTCATGAAGTATCATCATGCGAGGCAGAGAACACAAGGCAGATGAGTCTTCTGGGGATAAGGGAGTATGTAGCTGTACTCCTCCTTCAGGCGTGAAAATGATTGAGGCCTGTAGTCTGGACAGCATATCAGCTCCGAGCAAATTCATGGGACAGGTAGAGGACTCTGTCATAAGGGGTGACACAGGTTTGCCCAGTCCCTAGGGAGAGTTGGGGCGTGGTGGTGGTTGCTGATGTCCGCGTTGTCCTTCACGGGGGTCAGTCTTGTCTGGGATGTCTTGGGGCTCTACATCCTCTTCATCATGGGCCACCATGAGGGGCGTTGATTTTCTATACCTCTGGCCACCAACAGTAGTTTGGACATCTACATAAAGCAGTATTCGGGGCGAGTCACCATCAGGCCTTTTCTGGTATCCTCTCTGCACCCTGAGACAAAAACAGTTGATGATGTGTTTGTGTGCGCCTTTTCATGGCGAGAGAAGCCCACATCATCAAAGGCTTGTATGAGTCTGGCATCATACTTCTCCACAGACTTCATCTTCATCTTGGGTAATATCTTGGTTGGTGGTGGTCTGATCCGTCAATTTCTCCTTTTCCCATTCGTGGAGTTGGGCATAGAACTCCACACCTGAGGAACAGGAAGTGGCACTTTTCAGGCGGGCATCATTGAAGGCCGCTTGCATGACCGGCCACAAAAAACATGTCCTGCTTTAATCTGGCATAAACTGATCAAATCTCTCCAAGCAGCTGAATACGTTTCTTGTATTTGCACCATGCTGCAGTAGAGGGGCATGTTTCTCCGGGTCAGGTGGGCTTGTGTTGGGGTAAGAGCGACATATAATCACAGGTGCCCCTTCTGGCAACTGAGACTGGTGTTGGGGCGGGGGCTGACAAGGGGGCATTGTTCTTTACGGTTGGCAGCATACGTTTGATATTCTCTCCGAATTGTGAGTCTGGAGCTGGATTGGGGGTTAAATCAGCGGATGGCCTCGCTGCCTGTTGTTGATCTTCCCACTCTACGCTTCTCCATCATTTAATATATCCGGCTTGTGAAGGTGACACTTCTGTATTGGAGAAGACAGGAGTGTGGTAGGAGCATACTGGTTTAAAACAGGGAGAACTGGGTATATGCATTGGTTGTACCAAGATGGCCACCTGCAGGAAGTGCACTGGGCTGGGCAGGAAATGATGATGTGGGTGCACTAAGATGGCTGCCGGGAGGAAGTGCACTAAGATGGCTGCCACAGGAAGTTGTCACAGTTGGTTGTACTTGAGAGGGCAGGGTTGTCCCTCCCCTCCTTTGTTCCAAATTCCATAGGGCGGGGGGTTCGGCACATCAAATTTGTGGTAAACATATACAAAACAATCTCCATCTGTCTTCGCTTCTTCATACAATGTTCTAGCAGCACAAAACCACGATTCTGACACTTGCACTAAGCTTTTATCACATGGAATTACTTTGCGTTCCTTTTTATCAACATACACCACTCAATTGGCAGCAATCTGGCAGTCTTCCAATTCACAAACTTTTAGTTACTTCGGATAACTTTTTATCTGTTTTCACTACCTTCTCTCCTCTTCACAATGTTCTTGTTTCACATCCAACAAACCTCATTAATAATACTAACATAACATTCTGTCCGCTTCTAGTGTGTTTCACTTTCAAGTTCTTTAACCCTTTCCTTGCTGATTCCTTGCATCTCATGCTACCACAGAGAGTTCCTCTCTATTCAGGAATTAACATTTCTTATACACAGGAATTTATTTACGAGACATTCTAACATACTCCCCCCTCTCTCTCTCTCTCTCTGGAGGAAATGTACATGTAATCTCAGAACACAAACACAATGAGAACAGAACATTCCTGCTATCTTTCAAGTTGCAAAAGCATCAACAGCTGAGATTCACCCTCATGGGTTAACCATTAACCCTGAGACACCTGTCTTAAAAAAAAAAAGACATTTGTTGCAAAGTTCCCCTGCCCTGTAAAGCGTTAAACACCTTCTGGGCAACCTACACATCTTCCCGGGGCAAACAACCTTTTACCTCCTGGGTCAGCGTACATTTTGCAACAACTTTCAACTTGCTGACTTTGCAAATCTAAAATACAGCAGACACAGAACAATACAAATACACAGTCAGTAGAAATCCGATAGCAGGTTCGTTAAAACAACCCCAGGCGAGATATAAAAATTACCTGCCTCTATTGTTGACTTTAGGAAGCCGACACCGGACTAATTGCCAATCTAGACAGAAGGAATTTCCGTATAGTGGTAAATACATAATATGTAGATACTCACCATGACAGAAGTGTGGGGTGATCAATCCCTGTATTCGTCTGTCCCGATCGGCAGCGTAACCCTTAAATTGCGGTCTTCCTTTAGTCAAAAGAACCTGGGGCCACACGCTGGGCGACATCTATGATGGATCTCTTGACCTCAAAAGGGGTCAACATGGGTTTCTACTGCTGTTCCAAATCACATATTTCAGATCACCATGCATGGCTAGGAATGAGTCACTGACACATCTGTCTCAGTAGAAGCACACCATCATCTGTGTTTATTACAGACAAGACAAAGCACTATTACAGTATGATACGTCATTATTATGTTAATGTGAAGCTAGAAAGCGCATCAAATTGGTCAAGGTACAAGATGGGGTGTTGATCTTAGCCGGCCCTCAGACGTGTCTTCACCTCCGCATTCCAAAGGCTGTGTGGGAGTGGGGGATACGCGCCATGTTTGGGAGGGATGCTAGCAGGGCTGATTTGAGTGAGGGAGGGTTGCAGCAGTGGTATACAAGAAAAAGCAATATAGACTTTATATTAAAGCTGCATAGAGAATAGACATTTTCTAATTCATCATTATGCTCATTGCATTCCTTCACAGTGGCAGCACCCCTTTCCCCCACCGGTTCTCTGCTCCAGGGGGCCCATGCCTTAAGCTGTGTAAGGGGTAGATTTGCCACCTTTTCTTCAAGCCAAACCCAAACACTTTAGCGGCACAGGGCACATTTTTTTCGTAGTATACACAATAGGATTATAAAAGACCTGGGGCACCTTTGGGTGCCTCAAGGAGAGTGGTAATGCAGCGCACTGCGGCAAACAGTGGGTGTGGCCAAACTGCTCTGGCTCCCCCTCAGTGATGCCAAACCTGCCCCCAGACATCGGCCCGCATCTCCCAAATGGCAACAGATTTTTGTGTGACTACCTCAGTTACTTGGGGAGCCACAGCCCAGTCTAAATAATGTGTCCGGGTTTCAGGCAGACTGAAACCCGGACACAAGATCCAAACCCGACAGGTGGCAACCCTAGTAAGGGGCCCCAAAATTCCTGATGGCGGCCCTGCGCATACCTCCCAACATGCACGGATTCTGCGGGACTTTCCCGCACAGACAGCTTCTTCCTGCAGTCCCGCGAAAGGGTTCATTTTCCCGCACTGCAAGAGGAGGCAGCACGGAAGCAGGAGGAACCGGAGCGGTGTGTGGAGGACTGTGACTGCTGAAGGGAAGAAAGCGACAGCCGGGCTAATGACAGTCTGTGGCCCCGGCTGTCGGCACAGGTGAGAGGCACTCCCCCCCCACTCAACAACTGCTAAACCCCCCCGCTCAACAACTATGATCCCCCCCTCGCTCAACATCTCCGACCCCCCCCCCAATTCTTGGCTCCAGGGGGCCCCTTCAACACTCAAGCCCAGGGGCCCCCACCACCCTAAGTCCTGCCCTGGTGATAACAGAGATTGCCATCTTGTGGCCAAATTCAATAATAACCATTAAAATCACCCAATACTGTTTAATTATAAGTAAAATCAATAAAATTATATAAAATTGATAAGGGTTTGTGTTATATGACTGTTGGTGTGAGGGGGTATCAGGTTGTCTACTTCAGTGTGAGGCGCTGTGATTGGTCACAGGTTGTTGATCACTTCAGTCCGAGGACCTCTCGGCTCACTTCTCCTTAGTAAGAGAGATATCTCCTGTATTTCACTGCGATTTTCAGCGACTTACAGTGAATAACCGCAATTTGTATAATTTTCATTGATATTTATCACTATTACTAACTCTTATTATAATATTCTTATTAAAATTATATGTTTTTTACCTTTTTCAGGCTTCCAACACCAACAGGATGCCTCGTCTGACAACCCGCCGACGACGCTCACGTCAGGACGGCGACGACGAACCAATCGCCCACCGGACGAGATCCAGGGTCCTACGTCGGCGGAGACAAGAGGTCAGGAGCCGTTCGCCAAGACAACGCGTCAGGCCCGTTGAACAACTCCCAGCACCGCCGCCGGCCATGGAGCCGCGTGGCGAGGAGCAGGTGAGCTGTGCAATTTGTTTTGCATAGATGGAGTTTGGAGAAACGACCATTCTCACCTGCACCCACAAATTTCATACGGGCTGCATTCAGCGGTGGATGGAGGAAAGGTCAACCTGTCCACTGTGCCGAGCTCCTATCCCCCAACCGGGCCAGAGAATCCAGTTCAACATGGAAGCCTTGACCGACCACAGGTTGGAAACTCAGGTTGACCTAGATGGTAATGTATGGTACAGGTATAGAGACTTGATGTTGTACAGGTTTGAACTTCAGGGTGATGGACATGGTTATATGTGGTCCATTAACCGTATAATGTACAGGTCTGTCATTCAGCGTGTTGGAAATGGTCCTCTGTGGTTCATTAACATCGCAGAGACCAGAAGGAAAAAGTTTGATGTTGAATAAGATGAAAATGGTATTTTTCGGTTCATTAACCTTGAAGAGTTGTTATAAATTTCAGGGTAATGACCATGGTAATAAATATCCTATAGCGTAACATCTTTCTTTATTATATATAGAGGTTTTTGTTTTATTAAAAAAAAAAAAAAATGTACAAAAAAAAAAAAAATCCCCCATAAAAAAAAAAAAAAATGTTTTTTATAAGTTTATAGGTATAAATATGAGATATTTTATTTGTATATAGCATGCTTTTAATGATAAGTGTTTATACTTTGCAAAAAAAAACAAACACATTTATTTATAAAAATGTAATTTAAAATATATAAATCAGCGTCTTACTACAGATCCTGCACCTTCTACAGAAAAGGGGTCGCTTGATCCTGATGAAGCTTCTAGCTCTCAGGTGACAGTGCCCCAGACCATTCTTACAAAAAAGGGGTCGCTTGATCCTAATGTGTGTGTGTATATATATATATATATATATATATATATATATATATATATATATATATATATATACACATACTTCAGACAATTACCATCAAAGGTGGAGTCCCTTCACCCTGAAGTAGCCTCTGGCGCTCGGGTGGAGGCTCTCAGACCATCTAACCAAAAAGGTGGAGCTGGCCGGCTATTTGGGGAAACGGTTGGAGGCCGGATTTTTTTTTTTTTTTCATGACACTAAATATATAATATTTTACATAATCCATACAGATCTACTACTCCATGTATCTGTAATTTATTTTTAATGAAATCATTTCCTTGTCCCATCCTCTGTTAACTCCTGATCCTCTCCCATTCTTCGCACTTCTGTTTGTTAAAAAAAAGAAGATGAAAAATATATTTTTTGGTTCATTAACCTTGAAGAATTGTTATAACTTTCAGGGTAATGAAGATGGTGAAGATGGTAATAAATATGTGGTAATGATCACTATAGCGTAACATATTTGTTCTTTATATATAGGGGTTTTTGTATTAGTTGACGATTTGAAAAAAAAAATAGTATAAAAAATAAAATAAAAAAATCCCCCATAAAATTTTTTTTATTAGGTTATAGGTATAAATATATCAGATATTTTCTTTGTTTATAACATGCTTGTAATAATTGTTTATGCTTTACAAAAAAAAAAAAAAAAGAGGTCTCTCTGCTGATCTCCGCTGAGCCGGTGGATGTCAAGTCCCTCCCTACTCAGTAAGAAGGGAGGGGCTTGTGCAGCGCCGCTGTCTCCTATGGGGAGATCTAATGAAAACGGACAGCGTGTCCATTTTAATCAGATCTCATTCGATCCGCCATGGACGGGTTGGATGTCAGTGGACATGTCTCCGCTGACATCCGACACTCCATAGGACTGCATGGATCAGCCGTCAAAACTGACAGGTGGACCTGAACGGTCCGATCGTGTGAAAGGGGCCTAAGGCACTCACAAAAGCAGAAGCGATCATTCATTACACAAAACTGTGGGGAAGATGGCAGGAAAGCTCAGATATGAAAGGGTTTCTTACTTGTTGCTCTGATATGTAATGTATTTTGCTGCAGCTAGTTCACACATGTTCTCTGTCTGCATAAAGCAGATACTGGGGTCTCTAGATAAGACTCACTGGCTCCTGAATGTGCTGTACAAACTTACCCTCCATTACATAAATTAGACAGACAATATAAAACACTTGGGCCCAGATTCACAAATAAGATACGACGGAGTATCTCAGATACTCCGTCGTATCTCTCAGAGTATCTATGCGACTGATTCATAGAATCAGTTACGCATAGATAGCCCTAAGATCCGACAGGTGTAATTGTTTTACACTGTCGGATCTTAGGATGCAACACCGCGGCCGCTGCTGGGGGGAGTTCGCGTCGTAAACCAGCGTCGGGTATGCAAATTAGGAGTTATGGCGATCCACGCGCGGTTTTTCGCGTTCGCTACGTCGCTGCTAGTCTAGTTTCCCGTCGCAAAGTTAGTCGTCGTTTTGGGTGCCCTAACTTTACACAGCACAAGTATGTGCTGTATAAGGTATGGCCGTCGTTCCCGCGTCGAAATTTAAAAATTCACGTCGTTTGCGTAAGACGTCCGGGAATACGGAATTACGCTACGCACGTCGCCGTTCAAAAAAATGACGTCACTTCGCGCAATGCACGGCGGGAAATTCAAAAGAGAGCATGCACAGTAGGTCTGGCGCGGGAGCGCGCCTAATTTAAAAGGCACACACCCCTTTGAATTACGCGGGCTTACGCCGGAGGCCGCCGGCGTAGGTTTTCATTGCAAGTGCTTTGTGAATCAGGCACTTGCGATGAAAACTTGTGGCGGTGTAACGTATCTACGATACGTTACGCCGCCGCACTTCTACGTGAATCTGACCCTAAATCATTATACAATTGGGATGGATCTATGAACTAGCATTTGCCTGTAAGTTTTCTTTTTAATTACTAACCCCATATTCATATCACATAGATGCAAAGTACATCCGTATGAGAAAATTAAGCCCATAAGAGGGTAGTCAGCATGCTGGGGTTTGCATCAGATTTTAGGTGAATTATCAGGAGTTGTAGAATGGGGGAGGGGGTAGGCTGGGGATAGATATGTACATGGCTCTAAACCTGTAGAAATAGGAAGAGGATAGTCCACTCACAAGTTGCATTCCAGACGTTGGTGAGGCACCTGCTGACTTCTTGTAACTCTTGAGAAGTTGAACTGCATTTGATCAAAGCCTGAACGGGGAGGAGAGACGATCAGTGCAGACAGAAAGAGGTTCTATCACTGCTTAGAGCAGAGCTGTGTTGTCGGCCGCTGTCAATCAAAGTCCTGCTTCCTGGATCAGCTCCTATGATGGACATACTGGTCCAATGCTGGTTAATCGGAGGCGGAACTTTGATTGACAGCGGCCGACAACACAGCTCTGCTCTAAGCAGTGATAGAACGTCTCTCTGCACTGATTGTCTCTCCTCCCCGCTCAGGCTTTGATCAGATGCAGTGTGTCATACACGGGGCAGCTGGGTAGTTCCCGCCCCTGCTGAACCTAATAGGCGGCCGCGTCAACCGCACGGGCTGAAGGAGCTGCCCGGCTACTTTCCCCACATGGAGGAATGCTGCGCTGCGGCACCTGCCTGACAACCCCCGCAACCAACCCCTGTTGATACGTCGGCACATCATGTAGGAGGGAGGGATGCAAAAGGGAACGGCGTTACTGCTGTGGAAAAAGTACAGGAACGCCGTTCCCATGCGTTCCTGCAGGACTTGAGGCCTGCTCCAGACAATTACCGCCAGGGGAGTCCCTTCACCCTGATGCAGCCTCTGGTGCTCGGGTGAAGGCTCCAAGACCAATACTGCCAAAGGGGAGTCCCTTCACCCAGATGCAGCCTCTGGCACTCGGGTGAAGGCTCTCAGACCATCTAACAAAAAAGGTGTGTGACTGGCCGGCTATGGGGATGGTGGAAACCGGATTTTTTTTCATGACACTAAATAAAAAAAATGTTTATGACAGCCCCAGATGGGTTCACAGATCGCAGTGCGAAATGTGTATTCGGACAGGAATTGGATAACATGGGTGTGAACACCAATTGTGATCCAATTCCACTGCCGGGAAAAAAGTCCCTGCACCTTTTCTGTGCGAATCCAATGTGAGTTAAGCCATACAAACTGTATGGCTGAAATTGCAGTGCACAGTAGTGGGCGATGGTGGAGGGAGATCAATGCACAGGAGTCCCTTCCTCCTGACACAGCCTCTAGCACTGGGGGGGGGGGAGGCTCCCAGACAAATGACACCGAAGGGGAGTCCTTTCACCCCGCTGCAGCCTCTGGCGCTTGGGTGAAGGCTACCAGACCCATGCCACCGAAGGGGAGTTCCTTCACCCCGCTGCGGCCTCTATCGCTTGGGTGAAGGCTCCTAGACCAATGCCATCGAAGGGGAGTCCGTTCACCCTGATGTAGCCTCTTGCGGTCGGGTGAAGGCTCCCAGACTAGGGATGAGCCAAACACCCCCGCGTTCGGTTCGCACCAGAACCGTCGAACAGACCGACCGTTCGCGCGAACATTTAGAACCCCATTGAAGTCTATGGGACTCGAACGTTCGAATTCAAAAACGATCATTTTAAAGACCAATATTCAAGTTATTTTTGGAAAACGTCTTTGAGAACCCGGGTCTTGCCCCAGGGAACATGTATCAATGGAAAAAAGTTTAAAAAACGGTCATTTTTTCAGGAGCAGGACTCCTGAATAAACGACCGTTTTTAAAACTGTTTTTTCCATTGATACATGTTCCCTCGGGCAAGACCCGGGTTCTCAAAGACGTTTTCACAGGCAAACTATAGACACCCAGCAGGTACAATATTTGAAGGATTTTTTCATTTTTTTTTTTTTTAAGTTAAAGGGGAGTTCCACCCACAATTTCACTTTTTAAATATAAATACCCCTGTAATACACAAGCTTAATGTATTCTAGTAAAGTTAGTCTGTAAACTAAGGTCCGTTTTGTTAGGTTGTTACAGCATTTAGATAGTTATAATCTAGAAATAGACCGTGGCCATCTTAAGTGTGGGCATCATGATGCCAGACTGTATGACTTCCTGGATTTCAGCTTTGCATATCTCGCACATGCTCAGTGCTGCACAAGCAATGTAATAGGTTTCAGTCAGGTTTCAGTCAGGTTTGCAAGGACTACTGGGAAACATGATGCCTATCCCAGAAACCCTTGCAAATAGCCTTGTGACTTAATAGCCTAGGCTAATAAGGAGGAGGAAGTAATGAAGGACTACAAAATAAAGGTATTTACAAGCAACAAATTAAATAAAAATTGTCCATTCTGAACACTATGAGATTAGGGCATGCAGCACAGACAAACATAAAAAAATGTGTGGAACTCCACTTTAAGCATCATTAAAATCACTGCTTAAATTTAAAAAAAAGAAAAATTCCTTTAAATATTGTACCTGCTGGGTGTCTATACCTGTGATAACGTCTTTAAATAGCACAATCACCTGCCTGCCAGTAAATTATGAAGGACTGATCTATCTAAGCTATACAGTGTATAAATATATGTACAACTCCTAGGGATGTATATACAGTGATACCTCGGTTCACGAACGCTTCTGTTCACGAACAACTCGGTTCACGAACAGAAAAGTTCATATAAATATGCTCCGGTTCACGAACTCCGCCTCGGTTCACGAACAGGAGCCGCGGCCATTTTAATGCTATTTCCAGGCTGTCACATGGTCGTGACTTCCTGTAGGAAGATCGTGGAGAGAAGAAGACACACAGAAAGAAGTGTACTGCGAGTACTGTGCATACATTTCAAGGTATTTTTTGATTTTTGGTGTGCTTTTTAGCACATACAGTACTGTACTGTACTACAGTACTGTTCTTGCTGTTCTTGCTGTATTGTACAGTTCACTGGACACCCAATATGGCTCCCAAGAAGCATAGTGGAAAGAATAAAGTGCAGAGCAGCAATGAAGGTGACAAGAACAGCAATGCAGGTGACAATGTGCAAAGGGGAAATGCAAGTGACAATGTGCAAAGGGGAAATGCAAGTGACAATGTGCAAAGGGGAAATGCAAGTGACAATGTGCAAAGGGGAAATGCAGGTGACAAGAATGTGCAGCGCAATATGGCTCCCAAGAAGCATAGTGGAAAGACGAAAGTGCAGAGCAGCAATGAAGGTGACAAGAACAGCAATGCAGGTGACAATGTGCAAAGTGGAAATGCAAGTGACAATGTGCAAAGTGGAAATGCAAGTGACAATGTGCAAAGTGGAAATGCAAGTGACAATGTGCAAAGTGGAAATGCAAGTGACAATGTGCAAAGTGGAAATGCAAGTGACAATGTGCAAAGGGGAAATGCAGGTGACAAGAATGTGCAGCGCAAGCATGGGGGCAAAAAGAAAGTGCAGAGCAGTAGTAAAGGTGACAGCAAGGTTGTGAAGAAAATAACCATTGAGCTGAAGAAGGAAATTATAGAAAAGCATGACCGTGGTATTCGTGTGACTGATCTGGCCTCGGAGTACAAGATGGCAAAGTCAACAATCTCGACTATTCTGAAAAACAAAGCCGCCATCAAAGGAGCTGATGTTGCAAAAGGAGTAACAATGTTAACCAAGCAGAGGACGCAAGTGCTGGAAGAGGTGGAAAAACTTTTGCTTGTGTGGTTGAATGAGAAACAGCTGGCAGGTGATAGCGTTAGTGAAGCTATGATCTGTGAGAAAGCCAGGAAATTGCACAGTGATTTACTGCAAAGAAGCCCCTCTACAACTGCAGCAAGTGACGAATTTAAAGCCAGTAGGGGGTGGTTTGAAAAATTCCGCAGGAGAAGTGGCATCCACAGTGTGATTAGACATGGTGAGGCTTCCAGTTCTGACAAGGCCGCAGCAGAAGCCTACAAGTTAGACTTTGCGGAATTCATGAAGACAGAAGGATACGTCCCTCAACAAGTGTTCAACTGTGATGAAACAGGGCTCTTCTGGAAAAAAATGCCGAACAGAACCTATATCACGCAGGAGGAAAAGGCACTACCAGGGCACAAGCCCATGAAGGACAGATTGACCCTTTTGCTGTGTGCCAACGCAAGCGCCGATCTGAAAATTAAACCACTACTGGTGTACCATTCTCAGACCCCTCGTGCATTTAGGGAACAAAATGTGAACAAGGCCAGACTGCCCGTCATGTGGAGAGCCAATGCCAAAGCTTGGGTCACAAGGCAATTGTTTATGGAATGGCTGCACGAGGTGTTTGCACCCACCGTCAGAAAATATCTTTCTGATAACCAGCTGCCTGAAAGGTGCCTTCTTCTGATGGACAATGCCCCGGCACACCCTCCAGCCTTGGTGGATGATATGGATGCTGAGTATGACTTCATCAAGGTAAAGTTCCTCCCCCCCAACACAACACCACTTCTGCAGCCTATGGACCAGCAAGTCATCTGCAACTTCAAGAAGCTGTACACAAAGGCGCTCTTCACTAGGTGTTTTAATGTCACTGAAGAGACGTCCTTGACTTTGAAAGACTTCTGGAAGAAACATTTCAATGTTGCCCACTGCATTAACCTCATTGACAAAGCCTGGGAAGAGGTCACTCCCCGAACCCTAAATTCAGCCTGGAGGAAACTGTGGCCAGAATGTGTCGCTGAACGTGAACATGACATTGAAGTGCCTGATGCTGAGGTAGTGGAGGAAATTGTGTCCATGGGCAAGAGTATGGGTCTGGACGTTGATGGTGCTGATGTGGAAGAGCTTGTTGAGGAACATAGGGAGGAGCTGACCACGGAAGAACTTTCTGAACTCCACAGTGAGCAGCAGAAGGCACTTCTTGAGGAGCATTCCACTGAGGAAGAGGAAGAAAGGGAGGAGGTTAGCAGTGATGCCATAAAATCCATTATGCAAAAATGGAATGAGTGCCATGATTTTTTTGAAAAGCACCACCCCAACATAACTGTCGTGAACAGAGTGTTAAATCTCATGAATGATAATGTGGTCTCTCATTTCCGGAGGGTTATGCAGCGCAGGAAGAGACAAGTGACATTGGACAGATTTTTCAGCAAAACTGAGCCTGCAGCTAGGAGACAAAGGAGAGAGGAAACCCCTGAAGGAGATCCCCCTGATGTCCTTATGGAGGGGGACTCTCCCTCCAAACAATAACTGCCTCCCACCTGCCTCCCACCTGCCTTCCTCCATGCCAGAAGTCATCACAAGCAAGGTTAGTGTCCTCTCTTTATACATTACTATACTGTACTAATGTGTATTGTAATTTTTGTGCTTCAAAAACCCCCAAAAAAAGGTCAGCACGGATTAACCGGATTTACATTGAACCCTATGGGAAAATGTGCCTCGGTTCGCGACCAATTCGGTTCGCGACCAGAGTCAGTTCATGAATTAAGTTCGTGAACCGAGGTATCACTGTATATCCTCTACACACTGTAAATTAAGCTAAACTGACTAGCCTGCCTGCCTGCTCTATCTAGCTATATAAAAAAGACTACCTCTGTCTCTCTGACTGATCTCATTAACAACCGCAACACACTACACGAGGCCACCCAGCAGGCGGCCTTATATAGTGTGGGACGTGTGCTTGGCTTTGGCCAATTATGGCTCTGCGTTTTTTGCGCGCTGTGATTGGCCAACCATGCAGGGTCATAGTGCATGTTTGGCCAATCATCAGCGCGCAATGCCGCAGTTAATTATGGGCCGTTGCGCGTCACTCGAATTTGGCGCGAACGACCCGTTTTGTTCGAAATTCGTCGAACGTACGAACAGACAATGTTCGAGTCGAACATACGTTTGTATCGAACTCGGAGCTCATCCCTATCCCAGACCAATTCCGCAGAAAATGAGTCCCTTCACCCTGATGCAGCCTCTATCGCTCGGGTGAAGGCTTCCAGACCAATGCTGCCAAAGGGGAGTCCCTTCACCCTGATGCAGCCTCTATCGCTCTAAGACTCCTAGACCAATACCACTGAAGGGGAGTCCCTTCACCCTGATGCAGCCTCTGGCGGTCAGGTCTAGGCTCCCAGACCATTGCCACCTAAGGGGAGTCCCTTCACCCTGATGTAGCCTCTGACCCTCGGGTAGAGGCTCCCAGATCATTGCCACCAAAGGGGAGTTCCTTCACCTTAATGCAGCCTCTATCGCTCGGGTGAAGGCTCCCAGACCATTGCCACCGAAGGGGAATCCCTTCACCCTTTTTAGTCACCTTTTTGATTGCGGAATTGGCACTGTGCGACCTAATCACCGGGGCTTCCCCTAACGGCTTGTAGAATCCCATCTTAGTCTGGGGGAGAGAGCCTGCTTGCAGTGTAATAATTTGTTAGCAGTGAAGTGCCTTCAATGGGACGCGACTCATCAGGCGGCTGAGCTGGTGTGAACCGGCTCTAATGTTTGTTTTATTGTTAACCATCATTTGCTTAGCGTGTACACCTTTCAACTGTAGCGCGGATTTATGTATCTTGACAGCAACAGTGTTTGCTCCCACGATACATAAAGCCGTGATTCCAGTGCTGTAGGAGGTGATTTCACCACCACAGTTTAAAAAAAGAGCATATATGCCGAAGCATGGGGGCAGCAGGGGCGGAGGAGCGATTTTGCTCCTAATGCCGCGTACAAACGGTCGAAATTCCGACGGAGGCTTGCCCGTGGAAAAGCTTGACCGTGTGTACGCGGCATAACTTTTTTTGCGGGAGGATGCCCCCATGCTTCAGCATATATACATTTTAGGCACAGGTTGCGTTAATTTATTTTTTATTTTTGACTATGTTTTTTTTGGTATTTGCTTTGCAGGTATGGTATGGTAAGGTCTTACTCAGTGGCGGCTGGTAAAGTTTTAGGATAGGGGGCGCAAGACCTCGCCCCTCCATGTTTGGTGCCTCCCACTTCTCATGGTATATAGTGCAGCCTAAGGCCCCGTACACACGACCAAACATGTCTGCTGAAACTGGTCTGCGGGCCAGTTTCAGCAGACATGTTCGGTCGTGTGTAGGCCCGAGCGTGCAGGATTCCAGCAAACATTTGCCCGCCGGGCCTTTTCCCAGCGGACAAATATTCCTGGACTTGTTTTAAAACAGTCCGCTGGAATCCTGCCCGCTCGGACATGTTTGGTCGTCTGTACAGACCTACCGTACATGTCCGAGCGCCCGCCATCCCTCGCATGCGTCGAATGACTTCGACGCATGCGTGGAAGCATTTAACTGGCAGGCCCGCCCACGTCGCCATGTCATTGTCGCGGCGCTAAAACACACAGCACTAAAGCGCCGCTAAAACACTCTGGTGCAGCTCTGCATAATCACCAATCCTAACTTTTGTGTCTTCAATTATCCACTTATGGACCAAGCCTATTTTATACACTTGTTTTTCACTAGAAAATAACTTAGAACCCCCAAACATTATGGGTCAGATTCAGAAAGAAGATACGTTGGCGTATCTCGAGATACGCCGCGTAACTTCTAAGATGCGCCGGTGTATCTTTTTTCTGTATTCAGAAAACAAGATACGCCGGAATTTAGCTAAGATACGAGCGGCGTAAGTATCTCTGAGCTAGATACGCCGATTCACGAACGTACTTGCGCCCGGTCGTCGTATTTTACGCCGTTTGCGTAAGCGTAAGTCCGGCGTAAAGTTACCCCTGCTATATGAGGCGCAGCCAATGTTAACACATCGGGTGAAGCTGTAACAGTTGGTGGTGGCTGCATGAATACTCACATCTCATCGCATGATCACTTATTTTTCCGGGAAGACCATATACTATGGACTGCAATATTTAGTGTGCCAACTAGAGACACTTTATCAATTTTTTTCACAGCATTTTTTGTGCATGTTTACGGATCTCATGAATTTTATATATATATATTTTCAGCCTAATATTCACAGTATCTGGTTACAATTATCATATTGTCTTTATATCGATTTTATAGTATTGTGATATTTTCAATTCTTTTACTATTTGTCACAGGAGTGTTTAATTTATTCAATCTCTCACACCTACTGTGAGGCTCCCTTCTTGTGAGGGTGTCCTTACTCGTAAGGTAATATTCCTTTAGCGCCCTCTCTCACATCTTTATTCCATTGCACAATATTTTCCCAATATTTGGAGCCAGAGGAGCAGCTTTATATTTAAGTAGTTGATTCATTTTTCACATTGTGGAATTGGTATTAATTATTTAATTTTGGCGCGGAAATACACCCCTTCTCAATGTTAAGTATGGACGTCGGGACAGCGTCGTATTGTACGTCGTTTACGTAGTTTGCGTAAGCCGATTCAGAATGGGGCTGGGCGTAAGTTACGTTCACGTCGTTTTCAATGACTATTTGCGAAGTGATTTGGAGCATGCGCACTGGGATACGTTCACGGCCGGCGCATGCACAGTTCAGAAAAAGCGTCAATTACGTGGGGTCACGATTCATTTACATGGATCAAATTAGGAGAGAGTAGATCGCACACACAGATTATAGGATGAGGCCGTACTACAAACATACACCCAACATTAGAAAAAGGATGACTAGCATCCAGTAGGGTAGCTTAGTGTAGTTAGTGTAGTTCCTGCCCTAGAAGAGTCTACCTTGCCGTGGTGGGCAGGCTTGGAATCTCTTGGTCAAAAGTGTGTCAGCGAATGGGCGAGAGGATCACTAGATCTTCACTTCTGGCCAATTGATTTTACCAAAGGACTCTTGGTTTAATTAGAGCAGGGCCGGACTTACCATTAGGCTTGACTGGGCTCAAGCCCATGGGCCCCGCCCAATAGGGGGCCCCCTTTAAAAAAAAAAAAATTTTTTTTTAGGGGTCTGGAGGTCCCCCGGGCCCCGAACGGCAACCCCCCTTTTTTTATTTATTTTTTATAAAAAAAAAATGTTATATATATATATATATTATTATTATTATTATTATTACAGGGCCCAGAGGTCTCCAGGGCCCCCGGATGGCAACCCCCTTTTTTATTTATATATATATATATATATATATATATATATATATATATATATATATATATATATTTTTTTTTACAGAGGTCCCCAGGGCCCCATGTGGCAACCCCCCATTTTTTATTTATGTGCCCTATCGCAAAAAAATGGCCTGGTCATGAAGGGGGGTAAATCTTCCGGAGCTGAAGTGGTTAATGTCCGGGAGGAAAAAATGTGATTTACACCACATACAGTCCAGTGCGTTTTTTCCCCAGTCGCATTGGAAAGTAGATTATATGGTTTCCAAAGACATCAGTCACAGCAGTGCAGCGCACCGGGGCTTTCCAGTTCCAGAAAAAACAAATGCTGCATTTTTGCTGCACTGGAAGGCAATAAAACGCATAAAAAAAGCGCACTGGAATGCATTAAATTGCACCGGACACCAATACAGTGAAAAACTGAAAAAAACACATCAAACACACACCGGAACATGCCAAAAACGCATTAAACGCCGTCTGATTGGATGTCATCTATTGTAATCATTAGATGTGGTGGCTGTATTCCTTTTCTTTTGTAAGGCTTTTCCCCTGGGTAACCTGACCAGTAACACATATCCTGTACTAGAGTGCCCACACTCTGGATGAAGGAGCACATGGGGCACACCTTAGGACAGCAGCATTGTTGGTCTGGGGAGGAGGGGGTATTAGATGTACTAGCAGATTTAGATACACTACCAAATTGAAGCCAATCTCCAGGTCACACTTTAGACTCACAAGCAGTTAGAGAAAGATATTTTGGGATAAAGGTTTTACATGAATGAATAAATAAAAGAGCCGATCATTGCAATCACCTATCAGTGGCAAAAAATGGTTTGTCTCAACCCTCTAACTGCTTCATCTGCATGACAGCTTGTTCTGCTAATAAAAAAAACAGACTCCTCCCAGGAGGATCACATGGAGGGAATAGAAATGGCAGCTGAACCCACAAAACTTCACACTGACAATTCAAATGTCACCAAAAGTAATACAGGAAATACTTATTGGGAATTGGTGCCTAACTGATTCAGGGGGTAATGGATGGGGGGGGGGGGGGGGGTGTGAATGGAGGGCAGATGAGTGCATGGGGGAATGATGGGGGGGGGGCAGATAAGTGAATGGGGGTGATGGGGGGCACATAAGTGAATGGGGGGTGATGGGGGGGCATATGAGTGCACGGGGGAATGATGGGGGGCAGATAAGTGAATGGGGGGAGAAGATAAGTGAATGGGGGGTGATGGGGGGGGGGGGCAGATGAGTTCACGGGAGAATGATGGGGGGGGCAGATAAGTGAATGGGGGGTGATGGGGGGCAGATAAGTGAATGGGGGGTGATGGGGGGCAGATAAGTGAATGGGGGGTGATGGGGGGCAGATGAGTGAAACGGGGTGATAACAGAGATTGCCATCTTGTGGCCAAATTCAATAATAACCATTAAAATCACCCAATACTGTTTAATTATAAGTAAAATCAATAAAATGATATAAAATTGATAAGGGTTTGTGTTATATGACTGTTGGTGTGAGGGGGTATCAGGTTGTCTACTTCAGTGTGAGGCGCTGTGATTGGTCACAGGTTGTTGATCACTTCAGTCTGAGGACCTCTCGGCTCACTTCTCCTTAGTAAGAGAGATATCTCCTGTATTTCACTGCGATTTTCAGCGACTTACAGTGAATAACCGCAATTTGTATAATTTTCATTGATATTTATCACTATTACTAACTCTTATTATAATATTCTTATTAAAATTATATGTTTTTTACCTTTTTCAGGCTTCCAACACCAACAGGATGCCTCGTCCGACAACCCGCCGACGACGCTCACGTCAGGACGGCGACGACGAACCAATCGCCCACCGGACGAGATCCAGGGCCCTACGTCGGCGGAGACAAGAGGACAGGAGCCGTTCGCCAAGACAACGCGTCAGGCCCGTTGAACAACTCCCAGCACCGCCGCCGGCCATGGAGCCGCGTGGCGAGGAGCAGGTGAGCTGTGCAATTTGTTTTGCATAGATGGAGTTTGGAGAAACGACCATTCTCACCTGCACCCACAAATTTCATACGGGCTGCATTCAGCGGTGGATGGAGGAAAGGTCAACCTGTCCACTGTGCCGAGCTCCTATCCCCCAACCGGGCCAGAGAATCCAGTTCAACATGGAAGCCTTGACCGACCACAGGTTGGAAACTCAGGTTGACCTAGATGGTAATGTATGGTACAGGTACAGAGACTTGATGTTGTACAGGTTTGAACTTCAGGGTGATGGACATGGTTATATGTGGTCCATTAACCGTATAATGTCCAGGTCTGTCATTCAGCGTGTTGGAAATGGTCCTCTGTGGTTCAGTAACATCGCAGAGACCAGAAGGTACACGTTTGATGTTGAAGAAGATGAAAATGGTATTTTTCGGTTCATTAACCTTGAAGAGTTGTTATAAATTTCAGGGTAATGACCATGGTAATAAACATCCTATATCGTAACATCTTTCTTCATTATATATAGAGGTTTTTGTTTTATTAAAAAAAAAAAATGTACAAAAAAAATAAAAAATCCCCCATAAAAAAAAAAAAAAAAATGTTTTTTATAAGTTTATAGGTACAAATATGAGATATTTTATTTGTATATAGCATGCTTTTAATGATAAGTGTTTATACTTTGCAAAAAAAAAAAAACACATTTATTTATAAAAATTTAATTTAAAATATATAAATCTTAGAGGAGGACAGCGTCTTCCTACAGATCCTGCACCTTCTACAGAAAAGGGGTCGCTTGATCCTGATGAAGCTTCTAGCTCTCAGGTGACAGTGCCCCAGACCATTCTTACAAAAAAGGGGTCGCTTGATCCTAATGTGTGTATATATATATATATATATATATATATATATACTCCAGACAATTACCATCAAAGGTGGAGTCCCTTCACCCTGAAGTAGCCTCTGGCGCTCGGGTGGAGGCTCTCAGACCATCTAACCAAAAAGGTGGAGCTGGCCGGCTATTTGGGGAAACGGTTGGAGGCCGGATTTTTTTTTTTCATGACACTAAATATATAATATTTTACATAATCCATACAGATCTACTACTCCATGTATCTGTAATTTATTTTTAATGAAATCATTTCCTTGTCCCATCCTCTGTTAACTCCTGATCCTCTCCCATTCTTCGCACTTCTGTTTGTTAAAAAAAAGAAGATGAAAAATATATTTTTTGGTTCATTAACCTTGAAGAATTGTTATAACTTTCAGGGTAATGAAGATGGTGAAGATGGTAATAAATATGTGGTAATGATCACTATAGCGTAACATATTTTTTCTTTATATATAGGGGTTTTTGTATTAGTTAACGATTTGAAAAAAAAAATTGTATAAAAAATAAAATAAAAAAATCCCCCATAAATTTTTTTTTTATTAGGTTATAGGTATAAATATATCAGATATTTTCTTTGTTTATAACATGCTTGTAATAATTGTTTATGCTTTACAAAAAAAAAAAAAAAGAGGTCTCTCTGCTGATCTCCGCTGAGCCGGTGGATGTCAAGTCCCTCCCTACTCAGTAAGAAGGGAGGGGCTTGTGCAGCGCCGCTGTCTCCTATGGGGAGATCTAATGAAAACGGACAGCGTGTCCATTTTCATCAGATCTCATTCGATCCGCCATGGACGGGTTGGATGTCAGTGGACATGTCTCCGCTGACATCCGACACTCCATAGGACTGCATGGATCAGCCGTCAAAACTGACAGGTGGACCTGAACGGTCCGATCGTGTTAAAGGGGCCTAAGGCACTCACAAAAGCAGAAGCGATCATTCATTACACAAAACTGTGGGGAAGATGGCAGGAAAGCTCAGATATGAAAGGGTTTCTTACTTGTTGCTCTGATATGTAATGTATTTTGCTGCAGCTAGTTCACACATGTTCTCTGTCTGCATAAAGCAGATACTGGGGTCTCTAGATAAGACTCACTGGCTCCTGAATGTGCTGTACAAACTTACCCTCCATTACATAAATTAGACAGACAATATAAAACACTTGGGCCCAGATTCACAAAAGAGATACGACGGAGTATCTCAGATACTCCGTCGTATCTCTCAGAGTATCTATGCGACTGATTCATAGAATCAGTTACGCATAGATAGCCCTAAGATCCGACAGGTGTAATTGTTTTACACTGTCGGATCTTAGGATGCAACACCGCGACCGCTGCTGGGGGGAGTTCGCGTCGTAAACCAGCGTCGGGTATGCAAAGTTTTTCGCGTTCGCTACGTCGCTGCTAGTCTAGTTTCCCGTCGCAAAGTTAGTCGTCGTTTTGGGTGCCCTAACTTTACACAGCACACGTATGTGCTGTATAAAGTATGGCCGTCGTTCCCGCGTCGAAATTTAAAAATTCACGTCGTTTGCGTAAGACGTCCGGGGAATACGGAATTACGCTACGCACGTCGCCATTCAAAAAAATGACGTCACTTCGCGCAATGCACGGCGGGAAATTCAAAAGAGAGCATGCACAGTAGGTCTGGCGCGGGAGCGCGCCTAATTTAAAAGGCACACACCCCTTTGAATTACGCGGGCTTACGCCGGAGGCCGCCGGCGTAGGTTTTCATTGCAAGTGCTTTGTGAATCAGGCACTTGCGATGAAAACTTGTGGCGGTGTAACGTATCTACGATACGTTACGCCGCCGCACTTCTACGTGAATCTGACCCTAAATCATTATACAATTGGGATGGATCTATGAACTAGCATTTGCCTGTAAGTTTTCTTTTTAATTACTAACCCTATATTCATATCACATTGATGCAAAGTACATCCGTATGAGAAAATTAAGCCCATAAGAGGGTAGTCAGCATGCTGGGGTTTGCATCAGATTTTAGGTGAATTATCAGGAGTTGTAGAATGGGGGAGGGGGTAGGCTGGGGATAGATATGTACATGGCTCTAAACCTGTAGAAATAGGAAGAGGATAGTCCACTCACAAGTTGCATTCCAGACGTTGGTGAGGCACCTGCTGACTTCTTGTAACTCTTGAGAAGTTGAACTGCATTTGATCAAAGCCTGAACGGGGAGGAGAGACGATCAGTGCAGACAGAAAGAGGTTCTATCACTGCTTAGAGCAGAGCTGTGTTGTCGGCCGCTGTCAATCAAAGTCCTGCTTCCTGGATCAGCTCCTATGATGGACATACTGGTCCAATGCTGGTTAATCGGAGGCGGAACTTTGATTGACAGCGGCCGACAACACAGCTCTGCTCTAAGCAGTGATAGAACGTCTCTCTGCACTGATTGTCTCTCCTCCCTGCTCAGGCTTTGATCAGATGCAGTGTGTCACACACGGGGAAGCTGGGTAGTTCCCGCCCCTGCTAAACCTAATAGGCGGCCGCGTCAGCCGCAAGGGCTGAAGGAGCTGCCCGGCTACTTTCCCCACATGGAGGAATGCCGCGCACCTGCCTGACAACCCCCGCAACCAACCCCTGTTGATACGTCGGCACATCATGTAGGAGGGAGGGATGCAAAAGGGAATGGCGTTACTGCTGTGGAAAAAGTGCAGGAACGCCGTTCCCATGCGTTCCTGCAGGACTTGAGGCCTGCTCCAGACAATTACCGCCAGGGGAGTCCCTTCACCCTGATGCAGCCTCTAGTGCTCGGGTGAAGGCTTCAAGACCAATACTGCCGAAGGGGAGTCCCTTCACCCAGATGCAGCCTCTGGCACTCGGGTGAAGGCTCTCAGACCATCTAACAAAAAAGGTGTGTGACTGGCCGGCTATGGGGATGGTGGAAACCGGATTTTTTTTCATGACACTAAATAAAAAAATAAAAAAAATGTTTATGACAGCCCCAGATGGGTTCACAGATCGCAGTGCGAAATGTGTATTCGGACAGGAATTGGATAACATGGGTGTGAACACCAATTGTGATCCAATTCCAGTGCGGGGAAAAAAGTCCCTGCACCTTTTCTGTGCGAATCCAATGTGAGTTAAGCCATACAAACTGTATGGCTGAAATTGCAGTGCACAGTAGTGGGCGATGGTGGAGGGAGATCAATGCGCAGGAGTCCCTTCCTCCTGACACAGCCTCTAGCACTGGGGGGGGGAGGCTCCCAGACAAATGACACCGAAGGGGAGTCCTTTCACCCCGCTGCAGCCTCTGGCGCTTGGGTGAAGGCTACCAGACCCATGCCACCGAAGGGGAGTTCCTTCACCACGCTGCGGCCTCTATCGCTTGGGTGAAGGCTCCTAGACCAATGCCATCGAAGGGGAGTCCCTTCACCCTGATGTAGCCTCTTGCGGTCGGGTGAAGGCTCCCAGACTAGGGATGAGCCAAACACCCCCGCGTTCGGTTCGCACCAGAACCGTCGAACAGACCGACCGTTCGAGGGAACATTTAGAACCCCATTGAAGTCTATGGGACTCGAACGTTCGAATTCAAAAACGATCATTTTAAAGACCAATATTCAAGTTATTTTAGTCAGAATCTACAATTTTCATAGTCATGAAAATAAAGAAAACTCTTTGAATGAGAGTGTGTCCAAACTTTTGGTCTGTACTGTATATATATTTTTCTTTATTTCTTCTTTTTTTTTTTAAAGGCCCCCCCGCTTCTCAATTTCAGGAGGCGACAGGATTATAAAAGACCTGGGGCACCTTTGGGTGCCTCAAGGAGAGTGGTAATGCAGCGCGCTGCGGCAAACAGTGGGTGTGGCCAAACTGCTCTTGCTGACATCATGGCTCCCCCTCAGTGATGCCAAACCTGCCCCCAGACAGCGGCCTGCATCTCCCGAATGGCAACAGATTTTTGTGTGACTACCTCAGTTATAATGAAAACTGAAACCCGGACACAAGATCCCAAACCCGAACTGTCTGGGTGATTCCTGGACAGGTGGCAACCCTAGTAAGGGGCCCCAAAATTCCTGATGGCGGCCCTGCGCATACCTCCCAACACACACAGATTCTGCGGGACTTTCCCACACAGACAGCTTCTTCCCGCAGTCCCGCGAAAGGGTTATTTTTCCCGCACTGCAAGAGGAGGCAGCACGGAAGCAGGAGGAACCGGAGCGGTGTGTGGAGGACTGTGACTGCTGAAGGGAAGAAAGCCGACAGCCGGGCTAATGACAGTCTGTGGCCCCGGCTGTCGGCACAGGTGAGAGGCACTCTTAAGGGAGGAGAGCCGACACATTCCGTGCACAGGTGAGAGGCACCCCCCCGCTCAACAAATTTAATGCGCCCCCCCGGCTCAACAACTTTAATGCGCCCCCCCGGCTCAACAACTTTAATGCGCCCCCCCCCGGCTCAACAACTTTGATCCCCCCCTCGCTCAACATCTTCGACCCCCCCCCCCCAATTCTCGGCTCCAGGGGGCCCCTTCAACACTCAAGCCCAGGGGCCCCCACCACCCTAAGTCCTGCCCTGAATTAGAGTATATATAGTTGGAAAAGGAAAAAATGTGTATAGATCCATAATTATACTTTTATAAACACACAATAAAAAATTGGTATATTTACATTTGAATTGCTTCCTCTTTTATTTAATCCTTTCATGACCACTTGGATGCCCAGGCCACATTTGTAAGGCTGGAAGGGGCTCTATGGCTACTTATTCCTTTTCTGGTGTGTGTAGGGATGTGTAATAGGTGTTTATTTTACCAAAAATATGTAGAAGAATATGTATCGGCCTAAACTGAGGAAATATTTATTATAGCAAAAAGTAAAAAATATATTTATTTTTTTCAAAATTGTCGCTTTATTTTGGTTTATAGCGCAAAAAAATTAAAACCGCAGAGGTGATCAAATACCACTAAAAGAAAGCTCTATTTGTGGGGGGGGGAAAAGACATACATTTTGTTTGGGAGCCACGTCGCACGACCGCACAATTGTCAGTTAAAGCGACGCAGTGCCAAACCGCAAAAAGTGGCCTGGTCTCTGGCCAGCCAAATAGTCCGGGGCTTAAGTGGTTAAATGACACAGTAAAAAGAATTGCGACTCTCAGAGAAAGGCAACACTCTAAAATGTCTTTAACCACTTACACCGCTTACTGGGCACATAAACCCCCTTCGTGCCCAGGCGAAATTTCAGCTTCCAGGAATGCGTCGCTTTAACTGACAATTGCGCGGTCGTGCGACGTGGCTCCCAAACAAAATCGGCGTCCTTTTTTCCCCACAAATAGAGCTTTATTTTGGTGGTATTTGATCACCTCTGCGGTTTTTATTTTTTGCGCTATAAACAAAAAAAGAGCGACAATTTAAAAAAATATATATATATATTTTACTTGTTGCTATAATAAATATAAATAATAAATATCCCAATTTTGCATACAATGGCACTGCGTCCAAAAGTGCAGTCCACCAGTGTAAACCCGGCCTTACTGTGATCAGTTTAAAGCCCAGTTAAACGTTTTAATTAGTGTAGCGCTGCGGCTTCACAGCCTGGTTCCCTACTGCTCATGCGTGAGTCGTGCTGCGTGTTCTGAATGGTCCCTGTGTCTCCCAGGAGACATCGGGGGGGACGGAGGAGGGACCAGACATGGCATAGTTTGCCGCGGATTCTGCGGCGCTCATTCGTGGGAAGTTGGAGCAAATAACTGTATTAGACAGGTATCTGCTCTCCCCTCCCCCCTGAAAGGTGCCAAATGTGACACTGGAGGGGGAGAGGAACCAGATTAGCGGAATTTCCATTTCTGGGTGGACCTCCGCTTAAACAATGAAACAAACAGTGGCAATATAATAACATGATCTACAGATATGTGCAAATAACTCAGTTGGGTTTTACTGACTGCAGGATTAAGAGTAAGGAAACTAAACACTGTAACCTGTCTACTTCCTGGGGACTTCTCAAGGCGAATAACCCTGAAAGAAGAGGTAACCACACAAACAGTAACACATTGCAATATGATAAAACACTTTAACAAATTGCCCACTAACGCTACTTAACAACTTGCCGACCAGCCGCCGTCGTTTTATGACGGCAAGTCGGCTCCCCTGCACGAGAGCACGTAGCTATACGTCGGCTCTCGCGCAGGCCACTAGGGCACAGCTCTCGGTCCTGTCAGGGGGAGAAATGCTGATCTTCTGTTCATACAATGTATGAACAGAAGATCAGTCATTTCCCCTAGTGAGGCCACCCCCCCTACAGTTAGAACACACCCAGGGAACATACTTAACCCCTTCCCCGCCCCCTAGTGTTAACCCCTTCACTGCCAGTGGCATTTTTATAGTAATCCAATGCATTTTTATAGCACTGATCGCTATAAAAATGCCAATGGTCCCAAAAATGTGTCAAAAGTGTCCGAAGTGTCCGCCATAATGTCGACGTACCGAAAAAAAAAAAAAATCGCTGATCGCCGCCATTACTAGTAAAAAAATATATAATAAAAATGCCTTAAAAATACCCCCTATTTTGTAAACGCTATAACTTTTGCGCAAACCAATCAATAAACGCTTATTGCGATTTTTTTTAACGAAAAAAATGTAGAAGAATACGTATCGGCCTAAACTGAGGAAAAAACATTTTTCTTATATATTTTTTGGGGGATATTTATTATAGCAAAAAGTAATATTCCTTTTTTTCAAAATTGTCGCTCTATTTTTGTTTATAGCGCAAAAACTAAAAACCGCAGAGGTGATCAAATACCACCAAAAGAAAGCTCTATTTGTGGAAAAAAAAGGAGCCGTGGCATCGCTAGCGGGAATTGTAAAATATCGGCCAAAAATCAGCCGATATATCGGCCTGCCGATATATCGGTCGACCTCTACTCCTGAGCCCTGCTCTATGTGTGCATAAGACACAGAGCCGTGTCTCGGCCTTAACCCTACTCTCTCCTCATTGGCTCACTGGCTGTGATTGACAGCAGTGGGAGCCAATGGATCCTGCTGCTGTGTCTCAGCCAATGAGGAGAGAGGGAGACCTGGGACAGCTGAGGCTTCCAAAAGGAGGTTCAGGTGAGTATTGGGGGGCTGT
>NW_024404578.1:0-75162 GCF_905171775.1 Rana temporaria | reverse complement strand
GAGAAAAGATTCGACATAGAGAGACATGAAGATTCGACATAGAAAGACATGAAGATTCGACATAGAGAGACAAAGGGCCTGATTTACTATGCTCTGTGCGCTGCGCTGGTTCATGCGTTAATTAGTACTCCGGGTGGAGGCTTAATTGGGCGCATGAACCAGTGTAGCAGCCGGCGCATTGAAACTAATATGTAAAGCCGCGCCGAACTCCCTATAGAAGTCTATGGGAGAAATCAAAAGTGTTCATTTTAAAGGCTAATCTGCAAGTTTTGTCCTAAAAAGTGTTTGGGGACCTCAGTCCTGCCCCAGGGAACATGTATCAATGCTTTTTTTATTTTTTAAAACGGCCGTTTTTTCGGGAGCAGTGAAATTAATAATTCTTAAAGTGAAACAATAAAAGTGAAATATTCCTTTAAATTTCGTACCTAGGGGGGGTGTAATGTCAGCATGTGAAATAGCGCATTTTTCCCGCACTTAGAACTCCCCCTGCACAAAGTGACATTCAGAAGGAAAAAAGTAATTTAAAAATTCACACGCGGCTATAATGAATTGTCGGCTCTGACAATTCTAAAGGGATTCATTCATAAAACAAACAAGAAAATGTGTAGGGGTTCCCCCAAATTAAATTACCAGGCCCTTCAGGTCTGGAATGGATATTAAGGGGAACCCCGCCGTAAAAACCAAAAAAAAAAAAGACGTGCGGTTCCCGGCAAATATCCATTCCAGACCCTTCAGGTCTGGTGTGGATTTTAAGGGGAACTCCACCCCAAATTGAAAAAAAAAATGGCGTGGAGTCCCCTAAAAATCCACACCAGACCCTTATCCGAGCACGTTGACCTGGCCGGCCGCAGAAAAGAGGGGGGGACAGAGTGCGGCCCCCCCTCTCTCCTGAACCGCACCAGGCCACATGCCCTCAACATGGGGAGGATGTCCCCATGTTGATGGGGACAAGGGTCTCATCCCCACAACCCTTGCCCGGTGGTTGTGGGGGTATGCGGGCGGGGGGCTTATCAGAATCTGGAAGACCCCTTTAACAAAGGGGACCCCCAGATCCTGACCCCCCCCCCTGTGTGAAATGGTAATGGGGTACATTGTACCTCTACCATTTCACCCCAAAAAAAATGTCAAAGTGTTAAAAATGACAGTAGCCGGTTTTTGACAAATCTTTTAATAAAATCTTCTTTTCTTCTTTCCTTCGGGTTTCTTCTCGCTTCCTGCTTCTTTCTTCTCGTCCACATCTTGCCCGACGTGTTCTTCTATCTTCTCCGTCCGTCCTTCAGCCTTCTGGTCCCGCATCTTGCCCGTTGTCTTGTCCTGTCTCCTCTTCGTCCGCATCTTGGGTCTTCTGCGGTGTTCTTCTCGTCCCGGACCCAGCGTTTGAATTTGATTTGGCCGCCGTTTTCCCGCTCCTGGGACCCGCCCCCCCTCTGACGCCACAAGTAAACTCCTTAGAAGGTCATGTGCGTCAGAGGGGGGCGGGGTCGCAGAGCGTCACACAGCGGGGGAATTCAATTTCAATCGCGCCGCCCGGAGAAGAAGTTCCCGCCGTGTCACACTCATGTGACCCCGCCCCCCTCTGACGCCACAAGTAAACTCCTTAGAAGGTCATGTGCGTCAGAGGGGGGCGGGGTCGCAGAGCGTCACACAGCGGGGGAATTCAATTTCAATCGCGCCGCCCGGAGAAGAAGTTCCCGCCGTGTCACACTCATGTGACCCCGCCCCCCTCTGACGCACATGACCTTCTAAGGAGTTTACTTGTGGCGTCAGAGGGGGGCGGGTCCCAGGAGCGGAAAAACGGCGGCCAAATCAAATTCAAACGCTGGGTCCGGGGACGAGAAGAACACCGCAGAAGACCCAAGATGCGGACGAGGAGGCGGACGGAGAAGAAGACAGGACAAGACAACGGGCAAGATGCGGGACCAGAAGGCTGAAGGACGGACGGAGAAGATAGAAGAACACGTCGGGCAAGATGTGGACTAGAAGAAAGAAGCAGCGGAAGAAACCCGAAGGAAAGAAGAAAAGAAGATTTTATTAAAAGATTTGTCAAAAACCGGCTACTGTCATTTTTAACACTTTGACATTTTTTTGGGGGTGAAATGGTAGAGGTACAATGTACCCCATTACCATTTCACATAGGGGGGGGGCAGGATCTGGGGGTCCCCTTTGTTAAAGGGGTCTTCCAGATTCTGATAAGCCCCCCGCCCGCATACCCCCACAACCACCGGGCAAGGGTTGTGGGGATGAGACCCTTGTCCCCATCAACATGGGGACATCCTCCCCATGTTGAGGGCATGTGGCCTGGTGCGGTTCAGGAGAGAGGGGGGGCCGCACTCTGTCCCCCCCTCTTTTCTGCGGCCGGCCAGGTCAACGTGCTCGGATAAGGGTCTGGTGTGGATTTTTAGGGGGACTCCACGCCATTTTTTTTTCAATTTGGGGTGGAGTTCCCCTTAAAATCCACACCAGACCTGAAGGGTCTGGTATGGATATTTGGGGGGACCCCACGCCATTTTTTGGGGGGGGGTTTTACGGCGGGGTTCCCCTTAATATCCATTCCAGACCTGAAGGGCCTGGTAATTTAATTTGGAGGGACCCCCTTTTTTTTTTTTTTTTTTTAATGAGCAATGACTCTATTCTTTATAGCCATGAGTACTTTAACCACTTGCCCACCGGGTTAATTCTGGCACTTCTCTCCTTCATGTGAAAATCACAATTTTTTGGCTAGAAAATTAATCAGAACCCCCAAACATTATATATTTTTTTTTAGCAGACATCCTAGGGAATAAAATGGCAGTCATTGCAATACTTTTTGTCACACCGTATTTGCGCAGCGGTCTTACAAGCGCACTTTTTTTGGATAAAAATCACTTTTTTTAATTAAAAAATAAGACAACAATACATTTTGCCCAATTTTTTAATATATTGTGAAAGATAATGTTACGCCGAGTAAAATGATACCCAACATGTCACGCTTAAAAATTGCGCCCGCTCGTGGCATGGCATCAAACTTTTACCCTTTAAAAATCTCGATAGGCGACGTTTAAAAAATTCTACAGGTTGCATTTTTTGAGTTGCAGAGTAGGTCTAGGGCTAGAATTATTGCTCTCACTCTAACGATCGCGGCGATACCTCACTTGTGTGGTTTGAATACCGTTTTCATATGCGGGCGCTACTCGCGTATGCGTTTGCTTCTGTGCGCGAGCTCGTCGGGACGGGGCGCTTTAAAAATTTTTTTTGGGGTTTTCTTATTTATTTGTATTTAGTTTTATAATGTTTTACACTGAAATAAAAAAAAAAAAAAAAAATGATCAGTTTTCTTCCTATTACAAGGAATGTAAACATCCCTTGTAATAGGACTAGTGTGTGACAGGTCCTCTTTATGGAGAGAGGCGGGGTCAATAAGGCTGGAAAGCATGGTATTGAAAAAAAAAAAAAAAGTTCTCATGCTTTCAGCTGCAATCATGTTCGTTCACCACAGTGGTGTAGTGTATAGCACTTTGACCTAGCAGCAAAAGAGTCGTTGGTTCGAATCCCGCCCGTGACAGCATCTGCATGGAGTTTGCATGTTCTCCCTGTGCCTGCGTGGGTTTCCTCCCACAATATAAAAACACGCTGTAAATCGGTTCCGGTCTAAATAAGCCCTAATATGCAGTAGTATATTTAGGTTTGGTTCTGCCCTAGGCCTGACTACATATCTGCACCTCCTAATAGAAAAATGACCCACCCCTTCCTGTCAAGGTCACACCCTGTTTTTGTATAACCCCGCCCAGTAATTTTCAGGGGACCCACACACTAGTTCTGGGGGGGCACTGGATTCCCTTAACCACTTCCATACCAGGCACTTACGCACCTTCCCGCCAAGCCAATTTTCAGCTTTCAACACTGTCGCACTTTGAATGGCAATTGCGCGGTCATACAACACTGTACCCAAACAAAATTGGCGTCCTTTTTCCCCCACAAATAGAGCTTTCTTTTTTTGTGATTTGATCACCTCTGCGTTTTTTTTTTTGCGCAACAACTAAAAAAGACTGCAAATTTTGAAACAAAAAAAAGTTTTTATTTTTTTAGGTTAATTTTTTGGTAAATAAGTTTTTCTCTTTCAATTACGGGCACTGATATGGCGGCACTGATGGGCACCGATGAGATGGCACTGATGGACATCGATGAGGTAGTACTGACGGCACAGATGAGGTGGCATTGATTGGCGGCGCTGCTATGCGGCACTGATGGGCACTCATAGGCGGCACTGATGGGCACTCATGGGCGGCACAGATGGGCGGCACTTATGGGTGGCACTGATGGATACTTATGGGTGGCACAGGTGGGCACTGATAGGTGGGCACTGTGCGTGGATGGGCACTGTGGGGTGGCACTGATGGACACTGTGGGGTGGCACTGATTTTCCCAGTCAGTGCCCATTTGTGGGCACTGATTGGCATCTTTTTTCTTATTTTTTATTGCTTTTTGTTTTTTTGTTCTATATTTTTTTTGTTTTTGCACACCCTGGTGGTCCAGGGTGGGCATCCCTGGTGGTCCAGTGTGGTGATCCGAGGGGGGGCTGCGCTGATAAACAATCAGCGCGAACGCCCCCTGTCAGGAGAGCCGCCGATCGGCTCTCCTATACTCACGTCTGTCAGACGCGAGTGAGGAAGAGCCATCGATGGCTCTTCCTGTTTACATCGTGATCAGCCGTGATTGGACACGGCTGATCACGTGGTAAAGAGTCTCCGTCTCCGTGAGAGACTCTTTACCGAGATCGGAGATGCAGGGTGTCAGACTGACACCCCGCATCACCGATCGCCGCGCTGCGTGCCCCCACAGGCGCGCGCGGCATGAAATCCTGCAGGACGTCCTGTCAGGATTGTGTAACCACTTCCCGGACGTAAATCGGCCATAGGCTGGGCGGGAAGTGGTTCATTTGCATAGTTTTTCTCTCACTTCCTGTTTGGCTATGGGGCAGGAAGTGAAGGCAAATCTCCCCAATTGGACACAGATAATACAAAATAAACTGACAGGGCCTATAACCCTCCCTCACTCTATCCAAAATTAAAGAAAATAAAACTTGTTGATTATAGTTCTTGTCAGGGGCGGACTGACCATTGAGTCATTCGGGCACTGCCCGAGGGCCCCATGCCACTAGGGGGCCCCATCCGGGTTGCCAGGCTCAGTAAAACCAGGGACAGTATGTAAAAATCTGTGTTTTTTTTAGATCTGTCCCTGATATGTCCGAAAATGACATGCTTTTAATGTGAATATCCCAAGATTTTAGCTGCCCGCCTCTGCACTACCTCCTGGCGTGGTGGTCATCTGTAAGCCAGAGGGGCCCCATAATCTTCTATTGCCCGGGGGCCCCATGAGTTGTCAGTCCGCCCCTGGTTCTAGTTTAAGCACAAATTTCATAGAGTTTTATTGAGAGCCCTAAGAAAATATAACCATGCCAATAGGCCAGGATACAGCGTGGCTAATATGTAGGAATGTGTGTGTTAGAGCACCCCACCCAATGTTAACTAAAAAATTATTAATTTGCAAATAAGTATTATCTGCTAATTTTTTGGGGGATGTCTGCACCCCTGATAGTGACAACATTTGTGAGGTGTCTTCACCCTTTCTAATTCATTCACTTCCTGTCACATAGCCAAACAGGAAGTGAGGGTAAAACCTTACTAATATCTTTTCTTGGGGACACAGAGATCAATCTAAATAGTTTCCCATTATGTAAATTGCACTCTAGCATTTTTCTGTGTACACCCCAAATTATTAGGGATCTTGGACTTTGGGGTCCATTTACTAAAGGCAAATCCACTCCTACAAGTGCAAAGCAAGGAAGAAAACAAAACAACTTTGCTTCTACAGGATTGGATGTTAAAACCATCAGTGCTTCCTCTCTGATTTTCAGCAACTATGCTTGTACTGCAGAGTGGCTTTGCCTTTACTAAACCCCAAACTAAATAATCATTTGGGGCAGGGATCCTCAAACTACGGCCCTCCAGCTGTTGTAGAACTACACATCCCATGAGGCCTTGTAATGCACTGACATTCACAGACATGACTAGGCATGATGGGAATTGTAGTTCCTGAACAACTGGAGGGCCGTAGTTTGAAGACCCATGATTTGGGGTGTACACAGCAGTGCTGGAGTGCAATTTGCTTAATGGGGACACTAGTTAGATTGACCTGTGTCCCCAAGAAATGACACTGGTAGGGTTTTAACCTCACTTCCTGTTCAGCTGTGTGACAGGAAGTGAAGCCAATTTTAAGAAAAAGGGACACAAAGCTCAACACAAAAAAAAAAAACACAAAGCAGGGGTTCTAACACTCACTTGGCTTCCCTGAAACACCCACAATTTGAATAGGATTGCCTTGCGCTAGATTTAAGCACAGTGCTGTAAATCAGCACGTCAAGCCTGTCCACCAATAGCAACCCCCCCCCCCCCCCACAGGCCATGTTTGCAGGTTTTCCTTCATCTTGCACATGTGCTTTAAAATACAGTCTGGACAGCAATTCTTGATAAGAGAAATCCACAAAACATGTCCTGTCGGGGGTACTTGAGGGCTGAGGACCACTGCAGAAAAAATAAAATAATTACCAGTTTTGTCTTTAAAGTCATGGAGAATAAACATGGCAAACATTTCATGATTACACACCAGGAAAGAAGCTTAGACAAAAATCACACATAATTTGTTAGGCCCAAACCGATTTCAGCTGCAGCTGTCAACATATGTAGCATGAAAAAGTAACAAAAGACAAACTTAACAATTTGAAAGTAATTTTTATTGGTCAACAAAACAAGGAAAGCAAAAAAAGACAAACAAACACAAACAAAAATACATTTCAAAATTCTAAATAACCATAGCTTCACACATTTTTCATAAAATAAGGCCACATAGACAAATACATCAAAGTGAACATCATTTAAAAATAAACCAAAACCATTGGCAAAATAAAACAAAACCCATGCAACAAACCACATTTGTGTTTAGCAACAGCATTTCTGCCAGCCTGCCCCTTCTGAGGGCAGCTGAGGACTGATCGATCCAAGCTTTTTATAACAGTGCTAGTAATGAAGCAATTGAAATCACATGAACAAATTGCAGTCTCTAGTTTGGGTGAGCTTGTAATTGGGCACACCTGCAATTAACCCAAACCACGCTCTATGAGCATCCAAGGAGTGTTTTTCACCTTTTAAAAAGAAAGGATATTTTTTTTCTAAGTGTTTGAGCATGCTCAGTTCATCACACATGTAGGAACCAAGCTGCAATGGAATGAGAGCTTTTTTTTTTTTTGTTTCCCCTGATCTGATGCTTTCCAGCCTGAAGGGGAGGTGTTAAAGACAGAAGTAAACACGCACATTTAATAATCTATTTGTGGGAAAAAAAAGGTTGCCAATTTTGTTTGGGAGCCACGTCGCACGACTGCGCAATTGTCAGTTAAAGCGACGCCGTGCCGAATCACAAAAACTTGCCCGGTCATTGACCAGAAATATGGTCCGGGCTCAAGTGGTTAAAAATTAACAAAACACAAAAGTGAGCCCAATTTTTGGGGATAATGTGAAAGATGATGTTACACTGAGTAAATAGATACCTTACATGTCACGCTTTACTATTGGAAACACTCCTGCAATGGGGCCAAAATGAATTCCGTGAATATCCCCATAGGCGACCTTTTATTTTTTTTTCCAGGTTACCAGTTTATAGTTACAAAGAAGGTCTAGTGGTAAAAGTATTGCTCTCGCTCTAACGCACGCGTCAATACCTCACATGTGTGGTTTGAACGATGTTTATATATGTGGGCGGGACTTGCGTAAGTCCCGCCCACATATGTAAAAAATATTTTTACTTTTTGCTATAATAAATATCCCCAAAAATATATATTGTAAAAAATAAAAAAACCCTCAGTTTAGGCCGATACGTATTCTACATCTTTTTGGTTCCAAAAAATCGCAAATAGCGTTTAGTGTTTGGTTTTGGCAAAAGTTATAGCGTCTACAAAATATTTTTTTGTTTGTTTTAACTAGTTATTGGGGCGATCAGCGATTTTTATCGGTACTGCGACATTATGGCGGACACATCGAACACTTTTTTGGAACCATTGGCATTTTTCTAGCGATCAGTGCTGTAAAAATGCATTGCTTACTCTAAAAATGCCACTGGCAGGGAAGGGGTTAACACTAGGTGCGAGGAAGGGGTTAAATATGTTCCCTGGGTGTGTTCTAACTGTAGGGGGGGGGGGGACTGACATGTGTAAATGACAGATCGCTGTTCATGAAGGGGAACTCCAGACCCCCAAAAAAAAAATAAGGTGGGTTCCCTCCAGGTGCATACCAGGCTCTTAGGCTTGGTCTGGAACATAAGGGGTTAAACCCGCGCAAAAAAAAATAGCGTGGGGTCCCCCCCAAGATCCAAACCAAGCCCTTATCCCAGGCACGCAGTCTGGTCAGACAGGAATGGGGATGGGGACGAGCGAGCGCCCCCTCCCTCCTGAGCCATACCAGACCACATGCCCTCAACATGGGGGAGTGTGTGCTGTGGGGGAGGGGGGCACTGCCCCCCCACCCCAAAGCACTCTTGTCCCCATGTCGATAGGGACAAGAGCCTCTTCCCGAAAACAACCCTGGCCGTTGGTTGTCGGGGTATGCGGGCGGAGGGCTTATCAGAATCTGAGAGACCCCTTTAATAAAGGGGTCCCCAGATTCCGGCCCCCCACCCTATGTGAATGAGTATGGGGTACATTGTACCCCTACCCATTCACCTGGGGAAAAAAATGGAAAAAAATAATACACCACACACATTTAAAAATTAATTTATTAGTCAGCCGGGGGTCTTCTGCCGGGGCCCCCCACCACCACCCCATTAGGCCCCGGGCTTCGCCATCTTCTGCCGGAACCCCCTTCACCAGTGAGGCTCCTGCCTTTGGGGGAGGGTCCCGGGCTACTACGACGGTTTCTGCGGGGGGTGCACTGGCACCCCACCCCCGTCTTCAGCGACGTAATTCACCGGGACCCCCTTCACCAGGGAGGCTCCTGCCTTTGGGGGAGGGTCCCGGGCTTCCACGACGGTTTCTGCGGGGGGGGGTGCACTGGCACCCCACCCCCGTCTTCAGCGACGTAATTCACCGGGACCCCCTTCACCAGGGAGGCTCCTGCCTTTGGGGGAGGGTCCCGGGCTTGTACGGTGTCTTCCGCCGGGGGGCGACACCCGCGGGCTTCTGCGATGCCTTCCGCTTCTGCCTGTCTCCTCCGCGGAGCCCAGGGCTTGTCTCCGCTGTCTTCTCCCTTCTCTTCCATTCGATGTTGACACGACGAGGTCCGGCGCTGGAATGCCGTCTGAGCAGCGGGCATGGACTTATATAGGGCAATGCCACCATGTGACCTCAACCCATGTGACATCACATTCCCATCATGCCCAGGGAATGTGATGTCACATGGGTTGAGGTCACATGGTGGCATTACCCTATATAAGTCCATGCCCGTCGCTGACACGGCATGTCAGCGCGGAACCTCGTCGTGTCAACATCCAATGGAAGAGAAGGAAGAAGACAGCGGAGACAAGCCCTGGGCTCCCGGAGGAGACAGGCAGAAGAAGGAAGAGAGAAGAAAGAAGACGGAAGAAAGCCCTGGCTCCGCGGGGGAGCCAGGCAGAAGAGGGAGCAGAGAAAAGACCGGGGAGTTGGCGCACCCCCGGCAGAAGACCAGGAAGACCGGAACCCTGGCGGAAGGCACCGGAAAGACCGGGGGATGGCGCCCTCCCCCGGCAGAAATCACCGAAGCCCAGGGTCCCGGCAGAAGATCGGGAGAGAAGAAACCCCCCCTTGTAAGAGAGCTAAAGAAGAAAGGGGGGGCTCCGGAGCAGATTAATAAAATATTTTATTCTGTGTGGTGTTTTATTTAACTTTACATTTCCCCCATGTGAATGGGTAGAGGTACGATGTACCCCATACTCATTCACATAGGGTGGGGGGCCGGCATCTGGGGGCCCCCTTATTAAAGGGAGCTCGCAGATTCCGATTAGCCCCGCCCGCATACCCCGACAACCAATGGCAAGGGTTGTCGGGAAGAGGCTCTTGTCCCTATCGACATGGGGGCAAGAGTGCTGTGGGGTGGGGGGGCAGTGCCCCCTCCCCCACAGCACACACTCCCCCATGTTGAGGGCATGCGGTCTGGTACGGCTCAGGAGGGGGGGGGGCGCTCGCTCGTCCCCGCCCCCATTCCTGTCCGGGCCAGACTGCATGCTTGGGATGAGGGCTTGGTTTGGATCTGGGGGGGACCCCCGCGCCGAATCGGCGCGGGTTTAACCCCTCACATTCCGGACCAAGCCTAAGAGCCTAATGTAGCCCTGGAGGGGGACCCGCGCCGATTTCAAGTTTGAAATTTGGCGCGGAGTTCCCCTTCAGGGCTGAAAACAGCTTGGAGATTCCCGTGCGCCGCGTCACGCAGCGCATTCACGGGTACGCCGCTTGGTATTTACCAAGATTTTCACGGCATACTGACAAGGCGCACGGGAATCCCTGACTTTTCTCTCTGCGCATGCCCAGTATGCAAATGAACCTCCCGAGGTTCAGGCGCACTGTGCAAGCGTACGGGGATCTGTTTTCAAAAAACACTTTCCCTTTCAATTCGGCCCGCCAAACACTTCAAAACACATCACTTCACTTCCCCTGCATCCCCCCACCTCCCCCCCTAATAAACTCCCGCCCGAACCCCCGCAATTTACAGTTTAATGTGCCGTGCGCCAGGTCTGTACTGGTGCACAATGCACCCTCTCCTGGGCGCACGGAGCACATTAGTAACTAGGGAAATACACTGTACTAGCAGCGTATTTCTTTAGTAAATGACCAAACGGCTGCTACTCCTGCTTTTACTCCATGAGTCATGGAGTAAAGGCTTGGTAAATCAGCCCCAAGATCATAAAGAAATCTTCAAAGCCAAGAAACATCATTTTTCTATGACGATTAACAGCGCCATGAACCGCCCCCGAGAACTCTTCAAGATGGTCACCCAGACCATGAATCCGGGATGTCTTGAAGTCCCCAATTCAGACACCCAAGAGTTCTGTAATGAACTATCGGATTTCTTCATCGACAAAATCGAAAGAATCCGGGTAAGTATTCTGCAAAACAATACCCCCCTCAACCCCACCGTCAATCAACCACAAAACGCCCACAGAAATGCTCTACAATCAACAAAGTTCACTCTGGAACCGATCTCCATCGATACCACAAAAAATATCATTGGTGCTTTGCGGAACAGCACATCGCCCAATGATATCATCCCCACCAAACTGCTGAAGGAATGTGCCGACAACCTGGCACCACCCATCACACAGCTTATAAACCAGTCATTTAAGGAAGGCACAGTGCCATCCCTGTTGAAAGAGGGCACAATCCAGCCCATCTTGAAAAAACCTAACCTGGATCCCAAGGACCCAACTCACCGCCGTCCCATAACAGGCCTAAATGTTCTCTCCAAGATAATGGAGAAAGTAGTGGTACAACAGCTGCAAAAGCATCTAGATACCCACAATCTACTGGATCCATTACAATCAGGCTTCCGTCCCGGACACGGGACAGAAACGGCCTTACTCAAAATATGGGACGATGCCCTCGAGGCCGCAGACGAAGGAGAATCTTGTCTCCTGGTTCTGCTGGACCTAAGCGCAGCCTTTGACACGGTAGACCACAAACTGTTACTGATGCGACTAGCCAAGGTAGCAGAAGTCGCAGAAGGTGATTTACCATGTTTTTCTTCCTTTCTTGAAAACCGATCACAAACAGTTAAATTGGGTTCTTTCACGTCGGAAAAGCGCACGGTGTCATGTGGAGTCCCCCAAGGATCCCCCCTGTCACCGGTGCTTTTCAACATCTATCTTCGCCCTCTCTTTGATATTATCAGTAGCCAAGAACTACTCTATCACTCTTATGCAGACGATACGCAACTGTATTTTCGCATCTGCAACAAAAAGGATCATCATCCCAGCTTAGAGAAATGTCTCTCTTTGATAGAAAACTGGATGACTAAGAGTTATCTTAAACTCAACAGTTCAAAAACAGAACTCCTTATGTTTCACGCCAGCCGAAAGAGTCAACTGGCAACAACCTGGACACCGCCGCCCATTCTGGGCCAAATCATCACCCCTAGCTCCAAAGTCAAAAGTCTCTGGGTCATCTTCGACACCTTCATGACAATGGACGCACAAATAGGGTCAGTAGTCAGCGGAGCGCACCATCTGTTGCGCCTACTACACAGACTTATTCCATTTATCCCCAAAGAAGACGTAGCAGACGTGGTGGGAACAATCGTGAATTCCAGACTGGACTATGCTAACGCCCTGTACCTCGGACTCCCAAAGTACCAAATCTCCCGTCTGCAAGTCGTTCAGAATACGGCCGCCAGACTGGTGACTGGGAAAAAAAATGGGAATCAATCTCACCTTCGTTGAGAACCCTTCACTGGCTGCCAGTAAAAGACAGAATTGCATTTAAAGCACTCTGCCTGACACATAAGTGCATCCATGGGAAGGCTCCGCAATATCTTTGCGACAAGATAGAACCTCACAATTCGAATCGCGTTCTGCGATCCACCGACCAAAATCTGGTCAGGGTACCAAAAACCAAATACAAGTCCAAAGGAGAAAGAAGGTTTGCTTTTCAGGGTCCTAGACTATGGAACGCTTTACCAACCAGCATTCGATTGGAGGAAAACCACCTGACTTTCAGAAGACAGATCAAAACTCTGCTCTTTTGATGTCATGAGACACGAACAACTAGCGCCCAGAAGCGATTCAGTTCGCATGCGCCGCGCTTTATAAGTTATTCATTCATTCATTCACATTCATTCAACTAATTTTTTAAATTTAAAAAAAGAGGAAGATTTGGCTTCTATAAATGTACCACATCAATTACTGTATTTATTGGCGTATAACACTCACTTTCTTACCCTGAAAACTGTGCCTGCGTGTTATACGTAGGGGGTTAAGTTAGGGTGCGTTTTATACCCCTGTGCATGTTATTCGCCAATTAATATATATATATATATATATATATATATATATATATAATTTCAAAAAGAACCTTGTATGTCAGACTTTATTGGTACGAAAAAGTCCAAACATAAAAATTACATAAAATATAAATCTTTCTTACAAATATTAAAATGATTTGTTAAAACCACATGGGAACAAATCCATCAAACATTAGGCCATATATATTCATAATGACTCATTTAGCTTTGCTGAATTGTCCAAGAGGTCGACGCGTTTCACATCAATAAACTTCCTCAGGACCTTTTATGCCTTGGCAGCAAAAACAAAAAACTAAAAAACATACAGAATATAAATACATAGCAAACTAATAATTTTATAACATTGTAAATGATCATCTGTGCCACTTACACAATGCTTGGGGGACATAGCAAGGAGACAGTGATAAATGGTGGGTTTAAAGTAGCTTACACAGTCAGCTGGTCATGAGTTATAAAGATTAGCGGGATAATAGACATGTGCATGAAAAAAAGGTAAGTAAAAAAACATTTTCTTTTACTTGTACAAAATTAAAGTTACACCCAAACACAAAAAAAAAAACAAATATTTGATGCACCCCCACATATACAAATGTAAACTCATACACTGGGACGCCTACACCTGAAAACATTGATTGCAATACACATGTTACATATCGCCGCACACACACCGGAATGAAAACGATAATTCTATCACCAGACCTCCTCCATAACACTAAACTGAGGACCTATAGGGGGCTTTTAAAGCATCGCCTACAGAAAATATTGGATACTGAAGTCTGTCACCATTTCACAGGCGCACACAAATTTATGGTTTGACATGTTGGGTATCTATTTCCACGGTGCAACCTCAGCTTTTATATTCTACAAAATATTGGGTAATTTATTGTGTTTTTGGGTCCCCTAAAATTAACTTTAGTGTGTTTTTTATTGCTATTTTGCATTTGCTAGACTGTTGCAGTAATATTGTGTGACATAAATTGTCCACAATTGTATTCTTTAGGGTGTCTGCTTTCAGAAAATATATAATATTTGGGGGTTTTATATAATCTTCAGGCCTAAAATAATTTTTTAAATGTGTGCAAAAAGGAAACCTAAGACAGCTCTGGCAGTGAAAGGGTTAAAGGAAACGCTCACCTTCGGGAAGATGTTACATGTTCCTGCAGCGGCTCAGCGATCCGAGTCCTCTGTGTGACAGCAGTGCGGGGAAAAGTTCCCGTACCGGCTGTTGTAAGGCGAATGTTCTTCTATAAGACCACCCAGGTAGGTTGTTAGGTTCAAATGACGGAACAGAGATTTCAGTTGCCCACGGGCCCTGGAGACATCAATTGACACAAGGAAGCGAGCATGTATTGTGACAAATGACATCTGGCTTTTACTGAGAGTTTGTTCATATTTATACAGATTCAGAATCACCTTTGTCATTCTTACAATGCATACGTGTGGTTTTTCAAAAATACATTTAAGTCAATCATTTACTCAGCTGTTACCCAAGTTCATTTAACGTATGGATATGACCTGGAAAACCTCTGGTTTATGAGTTTACATAAGCACTATAGCAGTATACCTTATCTTAAACAAACATGAGCCGAAGCAAAGTTCATAGATTACAGAACTAGAGAAAAGATTTCTACACATGACATACATTTCTTAAAGTAGGGGAAAAGGTTTCCTCACATCAGCAATTTGTGACATTTATGTAACTTGTAATTTTTTATTAGGCAATGACATCGGCACCCTGAAATTACAATGGGGGTTATAATGCTATATTTATTACAATTCCTCTCTTTGAGACACAATATGTCTCACAATTAGATAATATTTCTTCTATCATAATACATACTTAGATAAATCCTATTCGCCGCAGCAGGATCAGGGGTTCGGGATGCCTTGGAAATTATGCACATTATAAGCTTATAACACGCATATAGGAACAAAACAAAAAGAATAATCATAATGATGGTTATGGCAGCACCTTTTAACCATGTCAGTATTCCTACTCCAGAATTTAGGTTTGCAAAAGGATCCCATGTTTTGGCAATATTTCTAGCGTCATCTTGTAATTTGCTTACTTCTTTATAGATATATATATCTCAACATTATCAGTACCCTATTGCGGGGTCACTACCATATCTTCTCTACCTAGTATGACACCAAAGGGTCCACAGTGCTACTTCACATCTATGTGGAGCAAAGATCTTCTTAAGGTGTATGTGGATACATATCTTTTACTCATTCATATCACCCATCTTGGCATCATACAAATCTGCTAATCTGACAATCTGATAACACTCTATCTCTTCCCTGGGGT
Organism: Rana temporaria; assembly: GCF_905171775.1. NCBI lineage: Eukaryota > Metazoa > Chordata > Amphibia > Anura > Ranidae > Rana > Rana temporaria. The sequence continues at coordinate 59,841 of NW_024404578.1, read as the reverse complement.
GATCTTCCTCAGTTCTAATTGCCATTGTAGTACTAATTGTATTTTAACAATAATAGAACATTTGTGATATTTAAAGGTACAGCCATGAGAGGAATACTAACGCTGGAGGGGTATAATTTACTACATATCCAACATTTTTCATATCCTGATTTCTGTGCATAGGCATATTTAAACTTCAATAATAACATTTTATCTGTAAAACTTTCTGAGTTTTCATTTCTCTTGTGTCTGTCATGTGTATTATTCATATCATTCTGTTGTGGACTGTTAGAAGCTCCACAAATGCTCTTTATGTGTCCCAAATCTTCAGGATGATAAATACAGTTAGTTGTCAGCCAAATTGGCAGGAACACGATCAGGGCAGCCCAGAATAAGAGGCACAAGGCTTTCCCAGAAGTCTGTGGTGAAATAAGCGACCTTCTTCACACGACTGGCATGGATCCAAGCCTGTTGTCCCTCTACCAGAATAGCTGTGCGGGTAACCGCGATCACTGTAGTCTGAGGTCCAAATGATACTCTTCCTTCTTGGTACGCTTCAGTTGCTGGACCACTACGACATCTCTCATTTGAAAGTGATGAGTTGGTTTCTGTGAAAAAAAAGGAGAGGTGCGAGCAACATTCCTTTTAACTTGATCTAAAGTTTCAATAAGTTTTTTTACATATTCTTCCTGAATAAGATCTAGGTCCCCTCTTTCTAACATAAGTGGCTGTCTGGCCCATGGGGTGGGGAATGGTCTACCCATTAAGACTTCAAAAGGAGAGTATCCTGTCTTTTTAGAGGGTGTCATTCTTACCTCGGCTAGTACAGCTGGTAGGACCTTCTTCCAATTTGCATACGTACCTCCAGTTGCCTTCCTGATCCCATCTTCAAGGGTTCTGTTCATCCTTTACACTATACCTGAGCTCTGGGGATGGTACGGAATATGAAACTTCCATTCTATTTTCAGTGTCTTTACTAGATCTTGACAAACTTTGGCCACAAATGCAGGGCCATTGTCTGAGTTGATCTGAAATGGGCATCCCCATCTGGGAATGATTTCCTGTGTGAGAATTTTTACTACTGTTTGTGCATCTTCCTTTGTTGTTACAAACACTTCTATCCATCTTGAGAGCAAATATTCCTGTCTTTTACCTAGTTTGGGCATGTGTGTAAAATCAATTTGTAAATGAGTGAATGGTGTAGATGGATATATCAGATGTTCATGTTTTGCCTTGTGAGGGTTCCTGGGATTATTCCGAATGCATGTGATGCATCTGGAAACATATGGCTTAACAAGAGAGGGAAGACCTTGAATGTAAAAATCCCTATCCAAAAGTTCACATGTGACATTCCAACCTCTGTGACCTATGCCATGGTATTGTGAAATAAAAATGGGTTCACTGGCTAAAGGGATAAATGGTCTGCCCTCTTGGCAGACAAGGCCAGTTTCTGGGCTTGTCTGGACACCTATTTTGTTCCATTGCTGGATGTCTTGGTCTGTGGCATATGCTTGAAGGTCATGCAATGTTTGATCTAGTAGTGGGATTTCAGGTGAAAGCAATGGCATTTGGATGTCTGCTGGCTGTGTGGATGCTGCTTCTCTTGCTGCTTTGTCAGCTAAGGCATTGCCTTTGGCTATGTCATTTTGTTGCACTGTATGTGCCCTACAGTGTAGTACAGCTATGGACCTTGGCAACTGTATGGCTTCTAATAGATTTGTGACAAGTGTGGAATGTGAAATTGATTTACCATCCGCTGCTATGTAGCCCCTCCTTTCCCATATGACCCCAAAATCGTGCGTCACGCCATGTGCGTATTTTTAGTCAGTGTAAATGTTTACATCTTGCCCTTCAAAAAGCTGACAAGCTCTGGTAAGCACAATTAATTCAGCAGCCTGGGCTGACTGGAAAGGAACTGGATTTGCTTCTAGGATTTTATCAGGTAATTGTACAACAGCATACCCAGCATGGTATGTGTTGTCATTCGGCCTGAAACAGGAACCATCCACAAAGACATTCTGTGCATCTGGAAGAGCCACAGAAGACATGTCTGGCCTTGGGGATGTATCCTCTATGTATGAGATCGATACATTTATGCTGTGGGACAACCTCATCCTGTTCTCCTTTTAACCCTAACAAAGCATTCAGAATTGGGGCGGGGCCAGAAGTAGGAGAGGTGTACTTTATTTCAAGCTGTGGGTTGGACAAAAGAATAACCTCATACCCACTCAGCCGTTGGGCTGACATGTGTTGGGTATGGATATTCTTTAGTAAAATTGATACATTATGTGTAGTATACAGGGTGGTGGGATGACCCAGAGTGAATGATGTAGCCATTTCCACCACCATCGCACAGGATACTAGAGCTCTGAGACACGCCGGCATGCCCTGTACTGGCATAGGCACAACTTTTGAAAAAAAATGCAATAGGGCACAGTTTGCCCCCATGCTCCTGTGCCAGGACCCCCGCCATAGTTTTACAGTTGTCCCTTGCAAACAAGTGAAACATTTTTCCATATTCAGGTAGTCCGAGTCCAGGAGCCGTGACCATTGCAGTTTTAAGATACAAAAAAGCATTTTACATTTCATCATTCCATTTTACACAATGTGGCATGTCAGTACCTGTGGCTTGCCTCAGGAGATTATCATAGTAGGAACAATCAGGAATCCATTGGCGGCAGTAACCAATCATACCAAGAAATGATAGCATGTCCTTCTTAGTGAGTGGGCGGGGGCAGACCCATGAGAGCCGCAGCTCTCTTGTGACTGATTTTCCCTTCTCCTTTGGAGAGTACAAAACCAAGGTATTCAACAGTTTCCTGACACCATTGTAGCTTTTTCTTAGAAACCTTGTGACCATTGTCTGCTAACCAATGTAACAGATCTAAACCATCATTTTTACATGCTTCCCGGCTCGGACTGGACAGTAATAAGTCATCAACATATTGGAGTAGGACGGAACCATGGCGGGGTGTCCAAGACCGCAGGGTTGCTTGGAGGGCCACTGTGTATACTACAGGGGAGTCTACATAACCCTGGGGCATTCTACACCAGGACATTTGGCAATTTTTTAAATTAAATGCAAAAATAGGCTGTGTCTCCTCATCAACAGAAACACTAAAGAATGCATTACAAAGGTCAATGACCGAAAAATACTCTGCATCGGATGGTATGGAGGTTAGGAGTGATGACACATCAAGCACTATGGGTGCAATGGGCACCACCAGGTTGTTTATAGGTCTTGTACAAACCTGTAAGAGCCGTCTGGCTTTTTTATTGGGTTGATGGGGGTGTTGTAGGGTGACAGTGTCTCTTTAAGAATTCCTTGTTGCAGGAACCTCTCTACCATTGGGGCAATTCCTTCCTCTTTTTCTTTTGAAATGGGGTATTGTTTGTGATAAACCGGCTGTGCCCATGATTTCATAGCTGCCTTGTATGGGGTACAGGAAATAAGACCTACATCCAAGGAGCTTTTGGACCATACCGGATCATCTGGTGGAGGGAGATCACTATCCTCAATGTAATATATTACTTTGGAGTGTATGAAAACCCCTCCGTCAGTGGTCATTTTCAGTGTTATACCCAACCTTCCCATCAAATCTCTACCCAAGAGATTCACAGGACAGTTTGGTATAATCCTGAAACAATGGTGCAAGACTGTTGCACCTCCCCTTTCAACATCACTTACTGGCAAAGGCGGTGTTTTGTATATTTTGGTAAGTATCCCATTAATTCCCATAGAAGGTTCAGCAATTTTAGTCTCACCTCTGTAGTAGTCCTCACTGATGCTGCTCTGAGTTGCTCCTGAATCAGGGAGGAAGGGGACCGGCTTATATTTAACATATAGGGTCACAATTGGTTGCTCGTTGTAAGAGTGTGAGATCAAGGGAAATGCTGGGATACTACCTTCCGGGCAGCTTCATTTCAGCTGTTGCTGATTCCATTGTATAGGTAATCGGGGACCCTGTTGCTTTGGGGCAACTTGATTTTGTTGCCTATATTGGGGTCCCTGTGTATGCATTTGATCTTGATTATTTGAGTTGTTACATTCATAGGGACATTGATTTCTCCAGTGCCCCTCCAGGCCACAGTTAAAACAATATGTGCAGGACTGTTGGGGTGGTCTAGAAAAATCACGCCCTCTCCCTCTTATTCTTCCTCTGCCTCTATTTCCACTACCCCATTGTCCTCCATTATTTTGGGGAGGCTGGGTTTGCACTCCACCTTGATAATGGGTACTCACTGCTTTCTCTCTTATTACATCAAAACATCCTGCTGCTTCTTTCTGCATTAAAGTTTCCTGAAATTGGTCAATCGTCTTTGTGGTCCATTCAGATATCATCTGTTTGACCAACAAGGCGAACTGGGGCTTTAGATTATTCATATAGGTTTGAATAAACAAAGCTCCCACATCAGCCGTTTTAGCTAATCCAGCTTCTGTTGTCCAATTGTCATGAAATCTTTTCCAGAACTCAACTACAGTTTCTTCTGACTTTTGTTTGCATGCTATGGCAGTAGGAAGGGAACTTTTATTTTTAAATACATTCATAATTTCAGCCTCTAATTCTGTCCACATGGTATTAATACCTGCTACTGTGTTTAACCCATATGCTCCCGCATTTCCAGTGTCAATAGTGTTTATGCTTGGAACATTTGCCCAGCTCCAGGAACTGGTGTGTCCTATAATGCCATCAATGATAAGGTGCATGTCTTCCTGTGTGTAATTTCTCCCCTTACATGCCTTTTTTACGTAAGTTAAAGTACCTCCTGAAGAGGCGGTGGGTTTGGGGCAATGTTTCACTATCCTATCTATGTCTTCAATGTCAATTACTTTTTTTTAAATTTCATTTCCAATCGTCATGAAAGGCAATGAAAGGTCAGTGTTACTATATACCGCTCCACTCTTTGTTTTAGGGGGGCTAAATGTTTTACTTGTTTCAGCGTCTTCCTGTTCTTCCTCCTGCTCTTGGCCAGGTGGTGAAACTACCCCTCCTATAGCTCCCTGATCTTCTTCTGGTTCAGCTACCTCGACTCTGACTTCCTGTCTGTGCCTCTGTAGGTGCTGTCTATCTTGTTGTGAAACGGGAGGGAGAGTGGGGGGGCAGTTGTTGTGGTTGTAGAGCAGGTGGGGCCTGCTGTTGTGGAGCAGGCGGGGCTTGCTGTTGTGGTTGTAGAGCTGGGGGGCCTGCTGTTGTGGTTGTAGAACTGGGGGGGCCTGCTGTTGTGGCTGTAAAACTGGGGGGGCCTGCTGTTGTCTGATTGCATGATGTCCAGCCAGAAGATCAATATCTTCCTTTGTTAAACTCAGATAGACATGTACATATGAGGGTGGAGGGTGACTGACTATTGTCAGGGGTGGGGTTCTTTTATTAGCTTCTTCTCTATGTTTTTGATCATAATCTTCCTTACTTAAACATTTGGTGGGCTTTTTCTGTTTCATATTTTCCCTTGGGAACCAATATGGGGCCATATTTTAACCAATTCTCTGCTCCCTTTTCCATATAATCCATATCCCATTTGAGGGTCCCCGGGGTACCAAGGGAAAGCTCTCTTATCTACTAAACACAATCCTTTGACCATATCTATGTGGAATTCTGTATTGCTACCTTTGTGTGGAAAGGGGTCTACACTGTGTAAGGCTGTGGTCCATCGTGCTAAATTTGAAACCCATGGGTCTATAAGTTCATAATTAGTACCACAAATTCTAGCTACAAAATCCTTACATATTTTCCCTGGGTTGGGTGGAGGGGGATGACCTTCTTTACCTTGTTTCTGACCCATATTGAAAGTGGGAGATGACTGACTTACCACACAGTCTTCTGATCCACACAACAAATGATTCTTATACTTCTAATATTACTTATACTTCTATGCGATAGAAAGAAAAAAGCAAAGATTTTTTAGGCTGCTGGAATCTCCTTCCTCATTAACCACTTATTTTTCCTTCCCTAAATGAATGTCTATGCAGTACTGCTTATCTTTTGTGGGGTTACCAAAACCCTACTATGGGTTTACCCCAAACCCTTCTATGTGGATTTACCAAAAACCTTACTATTAACCTCCTGGCGTGGTTCTTATCCCCTACTAATTTTATGGTTCTAAAAAAGCTTTAATCAGAGCTGAGGCAAGAATTTAGTCAATAAAGACAAAAAAAAAGACTCTTACCTCAGTTGATTTCAGCTCTTATCTCGGACAAAGCCCCCATCTGTAAGGCGAATGTTCTTCTATAAGACCACCCAGGTAGGTTGTTAGGTTCAAATGACGGAACAGAGATTTCAGTTGCCCACGGGCCCCGGAGACATCAATTGACACAAGGAAGCGAGCATGTATTGTGACAAATGACATCTGGCTTTTAATCAGAGTTTGTTCATATTTATACAGATTCAGAATCACCTTTGTCATTCTTACAATGCATACATGTGGTTTTTCAAAAATACATTTAGGTCAATCATTTACTCAGCTGTTACATAAGTTCATTTAACGTATGTATATGACCTGGAAAACCTCTGGTTTATGAGTTTACATAAGCACTATAGCAGTATGCCTTATCTTAAACAAACATGAGCCGAAGCAAAGTCCATAGATTACAGAACTAGAGAAAAAAAGATTTCTACACATGACATACATTTCTTAAACTAGGCCAAAAGGTTTCTTCACATCAGCAATTTGTGACATTTATGTAACTTGTAATTTTTCATTAGGCAATGACATCGGCACCCTGAAATTACAATGGGGGGTTATAATGCTATATTTATTTCAGCGTTTAGAAGGGAGGAGCCCTATCTGTGATGTCAGGCGAAGCGCCGTGGGTCTAGATCGGCCGTTAATGAGCTGGTGATTTGATACTTGCTGTTTTTATTGTTATTTCTTGTAAATGTAACTTTTTAGGGGACTCTAGCTATGACTAAGCACTAGTTTCAGTGCGAAACGCGTCAGCAGTCGGGTTTTATTTTGCTGTGACTTGTAGTGCTGTCCTTCTTTTAATAAAGGCGACAATTTGTTCAGAGTACGGCTGTCTAGAGACAATTTTTGTTCCTGTGTAACTTTTTAGGGGTGGGCTTTTATAATAAATTCAGAAGCAGAGAGCACTATGGTACTTGTGTTTTTTCTTTCATGTCCTTCCCCCCGGGATATAGAAGTGGAATTGATTATTAATAAGTGAATGGAGGAAGGTGGTGTTTGGAGACAATTTATACGTTGATTCCCCACACAGAGGTGCAGTCTGGAGACTGTAGGAATTACTACCATTGGTAAAGTGGACGGATCATGATCGGACACGAGGAGTGATCTGTCTATGAGTTTTATACTCACCCTTGAGGTGAGCATGCATTTTAGCAGGTGGGGGTGCGCACTGAATATTGGATCCATTTAAATAGGATTTTTCACAGCGGTGACAGCTTTGGAAACCTTCATATGAACTGTTTTTTTTATCATTTATTTCTTTTCTCATAAATAGTTTTATGGAATGTATAATTGTTTGTTTCTATAAGATTTATAGATACGCAGCGCTGCACTATTTTCACACAATTAATACGCAGCTTCTACTTTTCAGAGGTGCGATATCGTTCTCTGTACAATCCGTGTTTTATTGATTGCATGGAATATTGGAATTTTCTGAGATTGTGGATTTGGGGTTTTCATGAGCTGGAAGCCACAATCATCACAATGATGACAAATCACGGCTTGAACCCTCTTGCTTTGCATGTAACGAGTCTCTCTCATATATTTGTCTCGCCTTTTAAGTTGCATTAGTGAAATAAATGAACTTTTGCACCATATTCGAATTTCACCTGTGAGTGAGTGAAGAACTTATATAGCGCAGCACATGCGAACTAAATCGCCTCTGGGCGCTTGTTGTTCCTGTCTCTTTTGATATCAAAAGAGATGAGTTTTGATCTTTCTTCTAAAGGTCAAGTGATTCTCCTCCAACCGAATGCTGGTTGGTAAAGCATTCCATAGTCTGGGACCTTGGAGCGCAAATCTTCGTTCTCCTTTGGACTTGTATTTGGCTTTGGGTATCTGGAGCAGATTTGATTGGTGGATCGCAGAACGTGATTGGGGTTGTGAGCATATATTTTTTTGCATAGATATTGGGGGGCCTTCCCATGGATGCACTTATGTATCAGGCAGAGTGCTTTAAATGCAATTCTATCTTTTACTGGCAACCAGTGGAGGGTTCTCAGTGAAAGTGAGATCAATTCCCAGGTTATTTCCCAGTTACCAGTCTGGCGGCCAAGTTTTGAACGACTTGCAGACGAGAGATTTGGTACTTTGGGAGTCCGAGGTAAAGGGCATTTGCATAGTCCAGTCTGGAGTTCACAATTGTTCCCACTACGACCGCTACAACAAAATATAAAACAAAAAAGAAAAATAGACTCTATTTTTATTTTTTGTTGTATTGTATATTGGATTGCACCCCCCGATAATATCGGTGAGTACTACACTGTTGACTATTAGGTGGGAATCCCATATTCTTCCCTCTTTCACTACGACTGCTATGTTTTCTTTGGGAATGAATGGGATAAGTCTGCGTAGTAGGCGCAGCATATGATGCGATCCGCTGACTACTGACCCTATTTGTGCATCCATTGTCATGTGGGTGTCAAAGATGATTTGGCCCAGAATGGGCGGAGGTGTCCAGGGTGTTGCTGGTTGATTCTTACAACTGGCGTGAAACAGAAGAAGTTCTGTTTTCGCCCCGTTGAGTTTAAGATAACTCTTAGTCATTCAGATTTCTATCAAAGAGAGGCATGTCTCTAGACCGAGATGATGATGCTTTTTGTTGCAAATGCGAAAATACAGTTGTGTATCATCTGCATAAGAGTGATAAAGTAGTTTTTGGGTGCTGATGATTTCAAAGAGGGGGCGCAGATAAATGTATATCAGGGTGTGCTTCTTCCCCACATGTCCAGCAACATTCACATACAAGACATTTCCCGCACTCGCTAATACACCTCGAGGGGTTGTGTGGGACCCCTGATGTACAGGAAGAAAGGACTTCAGTGAGGAACAATTCCCTCACTCAGGACAGGAATACGGCTTCTCCCCCGTGTGAGATCTCTGATGTGTGGAAAGATTGGACTTCTGTGAAAAACATTTCCCGCACTCAGAACAGGAAAAAGGCTTCTCCCCCGTGTGAGATCTCTGATGTGTGGAAAGATTGGACTTCACTGAAAAACATTTCCCGCACTCAGAACAGGAAAAAGGCTTTTCCCCCGTGTGAGATCTCTGATGTATGGAAAGACTGGACTTCTGTGAAAAACATTTCCCGCACACAGAACAGGAAAAAGGCCACTCCCCCGTGTGAGATCTCTGATGTGTGGAAAGACTGGACTTATATGAAAAACATTTCCCGCACTCAGAACAGGAAAAAGGCTTCTCCGCCGTGTGTGATCTCTGATGTGTGGAAAGACTGGACTTATGTGAAAAACATTTCCCACACTCAGAACAGGAAAAAGGCCACTCCCCCGTGTGAGATCTCTGATGTGTGAAAAGCTTGGACTTCACTGAAAAACATTCCCCGCACTCAGAACAGGAAAAAGGCTTCTCCCCCGTGTGTGATCTCTGATGTGTGGAAAGATTGGACTTATCTGCAAAACATTTCCCGCACTCAGAACAGGAATACTGCTTCTTCCCCGTGTGTGATCTCTGATGTCTGTAAAGCTTGGACTTCTCTGAAAAACATTTCCCGCACTCAGGACATGAAAACGGCTTCTCCCCCTTGTGAGATCTCTGATGTCTGTAAAGATTGGCCTTCTTTGAAAAGCATTTCCCACACTCAGAACAGGAAAAAGGCCACTCCCCTGTGTGTGATCTCTGATGTGTGGAAAGACTGGACTTATGTGAAAAACATTTCCCGCACTCAGAACAGGAATGTGGCTTCTCCCCCGTGTGAGACCTCTGATGTGTGGAAAAACTGGACTTATCTGAAAAACATTTTTCGCACTCAGAACAGGAAAAAGGCTTCTCGCCCGTGTGAGATCTCTGATGTGTGGAAAGCTGGGACTTCTTTGAAAAACATTTCCCGCACTCAGAACAGCAAAAAGGCCTCTCCCCCGTGTGAGATCTTTGATGTGTGGAAAGATTGGACTTATCTGCAAAACATTTCCCGCACTCAGAACAGGAATACGGCTTCTCCCCCGTGTGTGATCTCTGATGTCTGTAAAGATTGGCCTTCTCTGAAAAACATTTCCCGCACTCAGAACAGGAAAAAGGCTTCTCCCCCGTGTGAGATCTCTGATGTGTGGAAAGATTGGACTTATCTGCAAAACATTTCCCGCACTCAGAACAGGAATACTGCTTCTCCCCCGTGTGTAATCTCTGATGTGTGGAAAGACGGGACTTCTCTGAAAAACATTTTTCACACTCAGAACAGGAAAAAGGCTTCTCCCCCATGTGAGATGTCTGATGTGTGGAAAGATGGGACTTCTTTGAAAAACATTTCCCGCACTCAGAACAGGAAAAAGGCTTCTCCCCCGTGTGAGATCTCTGATGTGTGGAAAGATTGGACTTATCTGCAAAACATTTCCCGCACTCAGAACAGGAATACTGCTTCTCCCCCGTGTGTAATCTCTGATGTGTGGAAAGACGGGACTTCTCTGAAAAACATTTTTCACACTCAGAACAGGAAAAAGGCTTCTCCCCCGTGTGTGATCTCTGATGTCTGTAAAGCTTGGACTTCTCTGAAAAACATTTCCCGCACTCAGGACATGAAAACGGCTTCTCCCCCGTGTGAGATCTCTGATGTCTGTAAAGATTGGCCTTCTTTGAAAAACATTTCCCACACTCAGAACAGGAAAAAGGCCACTCCCCCGTGTGAGATCTCTGATGTGTGGAAAGACTGTACTTATCTGAAAAACATTTCCCGCACTCAGAACAGCAAAAAGGCTTCTCCCTCGTGTGTATTCTCTGATGTGTGGAAAGATGGGACTTCTGTGAAAAACATTTCCCGCACTCAGAACAGGAATACGGCTTCTCACCTGTGTGAGATTTTTTATGCTTACAAAGACTGCTTTTGAAACCGAAACACTTCCCGCACTCAGCACAGAAAAACTTTTTATCTGTTGGAAGGACGGCACCGTCCCGCGCAGTCTGAGGTTCCTCGGGATAAGAGGAATACGATGGTCCGGCACCGTCCCGCACAGTCTGAGGTTCCTCAGGATAAGAGGAATACGATGGTCCGGCACCGTCCCGCACAGTCTGAGGTTCCTCAGGATAAGAGGAATACGATGGTCCGGCACCGTCCCGCACAGTCTGAGGTTCCTCAGGATAAGAGGAATACAATGGTCCGGCACCGTCCCGCACAGTTTGAGGTTCCTCAGGATAAGAGGAATACGATGGTCCGGCACCGTCCCGCACAGTCTGAGGTTCCTCAGGATAAGAGGAATACGATGGTCCGGCACGGTCCCGCACAGTCTGAGGTTCCTCAGGATAAGAGGAATACGATGGTCCATCTACACTGTGTGGTGCCGGATGGACATGTGAGGTAGTCAGGTTTTCTCCTGGACTATACTGTGTGATGTCCTCATCTTCTACTTTACAGTCTGGAGACAAAGTGAGACAATCCTCTGAGGTTTTCCTCATCTCCCGTCCATCTACTAAAATACAAATACAAAGATTATTACTAGACATGAGCTGATTGGTTCCCCTAAACTAGGACTCCGCCCACATCAGGCAGCTTTGTCTCTGAGGATCTTACAATTCCCCCCTCAAGGTAACTAGTAAATGGCTCCTCTGATCTCCTACCAGATCATTTCTTTATTCATGGACCTTAGTCAGAGAGTGAGGAAACAACGAGAACTGTCTTTTATAGAAGTGACAGTGATGAGGGGATTATAGGACGGGGGTCAGGAGTATGTATTGTACAACATAGAGTATATAGTGCAGGGGTCAGGAGTATGTAATGTACAACATAGAGAATATAGTGCAGGGGTCAGGAGTATGTAATGTACAACATAGAGTATATACTGCAGGGGTCAGGAGTATGTAATGTACAACATAGAGTATATAGTGCAGGGGTCAGGAGTATGTAATGAACATGTAGCACCCTGGTGTTTAGGAAGGGTGGCTAATAAATTGAGTTCACCAGGTGGTAGTTATCCTTGCTTATTAGGAGATCTACTGATTCCTCTCTAACTTTGGATGGCTGCACCTTTTCTTTTCTGTCACTAGATAGACAAGGGTGAAGCAAAGTTGGATTATGAATGGATGGGGTGCCTCAGGCAATTGGCAGGGGTTTCTTTGGTCCCTTGGCCTGCTGGGAGAGCCTATTTATTTGGGGGGAGTCAGGTGATCAGGGTTCTGTGCCACCTGGACGGCTGTCTGGGTGGACGTGTGTTATGTTGCCCGGGTTCTTAGGCCGGAAGACTGAGGCCTATCCAGGAACAAGAGAAGCAGCGCAGAGTTGGGACTGCAGGATTGGATTCCAACCGAGAGTAAAGATTCAGCCGAACGGGGAACCAGTTGTGGTCAGAGGTGGAGGGGAAGCTGTCGCCACTAAGGGACCATCCACCTTGTTACCGGAGACTACAGTTAGTAAGCTGGAGCCAGTAGCAGAGCAATCTTCTCACCAGCCTGGGACAGTAAAGAAGTGGGAAAGCTTCAGCAGGTGTCAAGCCAGGGGCCCAGCAGGATAGGGGGGTGACGCTTGAGGAGCATCAGTAAGTGTCAAGCCAGGGGCTCAGCAGGATAGTGGGGGTGACGCTTGAGGAGCATCAGTAAGTGCCAAGCCAGGGGCCCAGCAGGATAGCGGGTGTGACACTTGAGGAATATACAGCGGGTTAACTGTAGAAGAGCTCAGGAGATTCAGTGGCCACTGAATCTGGAAGTCCAGTGAGTAGGGAGGGGCCTAACACCTCCCGGTTCGGTTTGCGGCAAGACAAGCGAATGGACTGAAAGTTTGTGCGAACATTCGAACACCGTTAAAGTTTATGGGGCCCGAACGTGAAAAATGAAAAGTGCCCGCAGGCTCTATATACTCTGAACAACAGTATACAGGCGGCCCCCGGGTTACAAACAAGACAGGGACTGGAGGTTTGTTCTTAAGTTGAATCTGTTTGTAATTTGGAACTGGTACATTTTGTAAGTGTAGCTCCAGACAAAAAATAAATTTTTAAGCTTTTTGGAAAACATAGGGAAGGGTTATCACCCCTGTAACATTTGTTTTGCTGTCTGTGCCCCGTGTTCAGAAGATTTCACCTCACTTTCTGTCCCAATGACAATTGGATTTAGAAAATGTGGGGTTATTAGGGAAACAAGGATTGGTGATAAAGCATCAGTGGAGAGGAGACACCTTTTCCCCATATTAACTCTTACAGGAGAGAATTTCCCTTCCTAGGGGTAGATTTCCTCTCACTTCCTGTTGTCTCCTTCCGTTTGTGAGTAGGAGTCGTTTGTAAGTCGGATGTTTGAAAGTAGGGGAAAATTGTGCATTAGGTGTTGGTGGTACCAGAACACTGTAAGCACTCACCGTTACTCTTGGTGGGTGCAGGAACTGGCCCTGCTGTGAAATATTAGATCAAAAATGGTAATTAACAGGGGCGTGTAAACAGGGGCAGAAAAATTGGGCCTTAGGCGGCGGTGGTAGTGCCCTGAAACAAAAATATTCTTAGAAGCTATCAACATGAACATTGAGGAGGAATAGGATAGTCACTCAGCATAATAGGATAGTCACTCAGCATAGGCAGTCTTCAAGGGATCCCACATCCATAGAAAAATCAATCGGTTACATCAGCATCAGGTGCTTGGTAGCTGGTGATCCAAGACCGATTCATTTTTATGAAGGTGAGTCGATCAACAGAGTCTGTGGACAGGCGCACTCGGTTACAAAGCCTCCGGCAGCACTGAATGTGCGTTCAGAAAGAATGCTGGATGCAGGACAGGCCAGTAGCTCAATTGCATATTGTGCAAGCTCTGGCCAGTGGACCATCCTCAAGACCCAGTAACCCAGAGGATTTTCTGTTGGAAAGGTCTCCAAGTCTGACCTTGCCCATAGATGCACCATTTAATTCAGACACTGGCGACGGCCACCTTCTCCACCACTCTTTCTCTGACTGAACGAAGCCTCAGCAACACGTTGTCCAGCACCAGGAGATTGTAACCTCCCAGGCTCTGGGAACGCATTGCACAAACCTTTCTGCAAGGCCTCCCAAAGATGTTTCATCCTTTGCTCCCTCTGCGAAGGGTGGATAAGTTCTGGGAAAGTTCCTGAAAACAGGGCATATGGGTCAAGTGTCCCTGTCGGAGGGCAGAGAGGAGGTTGGTGCCTACAACCATTCCTGGCTGAAGCTGGCGTGGCGTCAACCACCTCTGAGCCTGCCCCTGCAGAGCTGACAGAATCTCTGCCCCAGTATGCCTCCTGTCCCCTAAGCAGACCAACTTAAGCACAGCATGGCATCTTTTTGCCTGAGTGCTTGAACGTCTATGGAGCATCGCTGGTTCAGGAGGACAAATCTGCAGAGGAAGAGGCCATAGAGGAAGAAGAGGAGGGGGTGGAGGAGAATGCCACCACTAGCATTTTAGAGGTGTGGTGGCAGAACAAGCTCCAACAATACTGCACCCTGTCCTGCATTCTTCCCAGCTGCCAGCAGAGTTACCCAGTGCATCGTGAAAGAAAGGTAACGTCGCTGTCCATGCCTGCTGGACCACGAGTCAGCGGTAATATGCACCTTACTGCTGACCGCCCTGTCCAACGAGGCCAAGACATGCCATGTCTTCCACATGCTGGTAGAGAACCGGAATGGCGTTTCCGTGAAAAGAAATGGCATTTGGGAACCTGCCACTGAGGTACCGCACATTCCACAAATTCACAAATGGGGGCAGAGTCTACCAGCTGAAAGGGCAGCAGTTGCAGTGCAGATGCAGTAGCCAAGCTAGCATTCAAACGCTGAGCATGTGGATGGCTGGGACCAAATTTCTTTCTACGATTTAGCAACATGGGTAGGGAACGTGCATGCGGCCTTATATAGTGTGGGGCGTGGACTTAGTCCCCCTGAGCCATGATTGGCCAAAGGCACCATGCCTTTGGCCAATTATGGCTTTCTTTGCTGACGCCGCTGGGATTGGCCAAAGTATGCGGGTCATAGTGCATGCTTTGGCCAATCATCACACAGCATTGCATTTGGCACGAACGCCCCATAACGTTCGTTTTTCGATGAACGGGAGAACAGCCAATGTTCGAGTGGAACTCATGTTCGACCCGAACATAAAGCTCATCCCTAGTAGTGAGAGACCGGGAGCTCAGGGAGAGAAGATCTGCAGTGAGAGACTGTGTGAGAAGAAGAGAACTATTCTGTGTTACCAAGAGTTATGTAGAACTACCGTTAGTGACTGTAACAAGATTTGTTACCATAGAAGACAGCGGTCCTACCTATACAGAAGTGGTGTCCGGCTGGAGGCCTTCCACTGTATAGCAGTCTACCTATAGAAGTCTCGGAGTCTGCCAATTGTCATTGCATCTACTCAAATGTGCCTGGCCCTAAACCGGCTCTCCAACCATTCTTGTTCAGAGATAATAAAGAGTATGCAATGTACAACATAGATTATATAGTGCAGGGGTCAGGAGTATGTAATGTACAACATAGAGAATATAGTACAGGGGTCAGGAGTATGTAATGTACAACACAGAGCATGTAGTGCAGGGGTCAGGAGTATGTAATGTACAACAGAGTATATAGTGCAGGGGCCAGGACTCATGATATTGGTATTCAGTAATCAGTGGTGGGTGAAATGTTTACTGGAGACAAGTTGCAGAGATCCCACACCGCTGCCTCCCATCTCCTGAGACTGCACTCTGTGACTTGGGTCTGCGACTATACAGACATATCCCTCCACCCGGCACAGCCAGCAAATAACAGAGCAAGTAAACCGGGAGAATTGTATTGTCAGAGATCTCACTAGACCCGGGCATGGGGCAGAAGACCTAAGGTACATACCCCAGGTGTCTAGGCCAAGCAAACCATATGGTGAAAATCAACATTTTGCTGCCAGCTGTGACAGAACCCACTGTCACTGTGTGTTTTGAAAGGGACTGGGGGCTGGCCTCCAACCGACAGACTATGGGCCAGAAAAGATACTGGAGACCTGGGACATGCTGGCAATGAGAGAATGTAATGTAATGCTACAGCCCTTCTCCCCCCATCCCCCTTCTTGTTGCTGTGTCTAATTGTGTTGATTCATGACACATATGGTCTGGACTGGAGACATCTCTCCGCAGGGGGTGTGTATTGAGAGACTGCCTGCTTACCATAATCTTATTAGGTTTATCTGTAGCCTGTTTCAATGTACAAATGTTCAGTTCCCATTGGTTGTTCCTTGTCCCCTTCCCCTCTTTGACAAGGCTAAGGGGAGTGTCCCTAACTGTGTGTAAAACGGTATGTTTTGGAATTGAATAAACAGTTTAAGCTCTGCATGTTTAACCCTCAACACCTGTGTGGATTGTCTCGTGATTGAGGGGTTAAGGGCTGGTTATGGCGAATCTGCAGGCTGCGGGTGCGTTTGGAGGACAGGAGACACAGGTCTGGCAGATGTGCCCACCTGGGGTATCTGAGATCCGTCACACCAGCTGAACCCCAGAATCTCCATAAATCCAGTCTAGAGACATAAATTGTGTCTGCAGCACAGAGAAGGAAGATTATCCGAGAGAAATACAGGACGGGGAACACAGCTCAGGAAAGTGACCAGGGGATTACAGGCTGATATCACCCAGTCCCCGCCCTACTCTGGACCAATCAGTGAGCAGTATGGGTGGAGGAATGGATTTAGTGTTAATGACCCACCTGTGCTGATCTCTGTAGGAGTGTCCTCCTCTATAAATGTCCCCGTTATTCCATCCTCCTCCATAGACTGCTGATCATCCCTCACATATGCATATGTCTCTTCTTCTTCTGATTTCACCTCAAATTCTATATCGATTGGATCTCCACTCTAAACCAAGAGAATGAGAGAGAATATCATCTGTAAGATATAAACTTACATACAAAATCCACACATCATCTCCACCAGTCCATGTTCTAGATGCTCCGCCCCACCAACCTTTAAATAAGGAGGGATGGTGTGACCTTCCTGTGTGAAATCCCGGGAATACAGAGGACGGGGACATCTCTCTGGTGGGTTCCTGGTATTTGGTGGCTCCATCATATCCTTGTGTCCTTCTGAAAACTCCTCCATCACTCCATACTCCTCATCCTCCTCTTTATACTCTTCTTTAATATCAATATTATCATCCCCGAGGTTTCCACTCTGAATATATAATAAAACATTCATTATAATAAACATGTTTATGTATAAAATCATAACTACCAATAATTGTTCCTCATCTACCTGATGATGGTGGGGGGTGGTGTGTTCTTCCTCCATCACCCCATCCTCATCATCCTCCTCTTTTAAATCTTCTTTAACCTCAACTTTAGGATCTCTCAGGTTTCCACTCTGAATATAGAATAAAAATGACATCAATGGTAACAATGCAGATAATGTACAGTTCCTAATGATACTATCAGTGATTGTTCCTCATCTACCTGATGATGGTGAGGGATGGTGTGACCTTCCTGTGTGGAATCACGGGAATACAGAGGACGGGGACATCTCTCTGGTGGGTTCCCATTACTGGATCCATCTGTAGGAAACACACACACTGACTGAATAGATTGTTTCTATGTGTTTATCAGATGATGGGGGATCTAGGTGGAGCCTCCGTACTGCTCTCTCCTTTACAATAAAGTCTCCTCTTACCCGGTGATGTGAGGGGCGGCTGATTGTCCATCATGACGTCCTTGTAGAGATCCTTGTGTCCTTCTAAATACTCCCACTCCTCCATGGAGAAATAGACAGTGACATCCTGACACCTTATAGGAACCTGACACACACAATGATACAGTCACCATCCAGACACACCCCTTGTCTGTTACTGGATAATGTCCCAGAATTCCCGGCACCGCTCACCTCTCCTCCATCATCTCTCCGGTGACTTCTAGAATCTTCTTTGTATTTCTCTATTCTATCAGGGAGGGAGGTGGAGGCAATGTGCTTATCATAGGATCTCCAGACTTCACAGGAGGAAAACTCTAGATCTGAACACAAACAGTAAAATCAATCAACGTTCCCAGAATCCTCCTCACCTCACCATTCAGGTTTCTGTTTTATTAAAGCCCCACTTCAGACTGAGATATAATTTCCCCACACAGGACCCCACACTATGCAGGATAAAAGCTTGTAGCAGGTATTCTGATGTCATTACATACAATGCAGGACCAACAGTCTCACATTCCAAGTGAGGATGCCAAGGGTCCGCCCACATCCTAAGAGTATCAGAAAAAAAGCCAGATGGAGGGACATTAGGAGGAGGAGCTGTGAGGTCAGTGTGATGTCATAGGATTCTCTGACTCTGGATGGAGGGACATTGGGAGGAGGAGCTGTGAGGTCAGTGTGATGTCATAGGATTCTCTGACTCTGGATGGAGGGACATTGGGAGGAGGAGCTGTGAGGTCAGTGTGATGTCATAGGATTCTCTGACTCTGGATGGAGGGACATTGGGAGGAGGAGCTGTGAGGTCAGTGTGATGTCATAGGATTCTCTGACTCTGGATGGAGGGACATTGGGAGGAGGAGCTGTGAGGTCAGTGTGATGTCATAGGATTCTCTGACTCTGGATTGAGGGACATTAGGAGGAGGAGCTGTGAGGTCAGTGTGATGTCATAGGATTCTCTGACTCTGGATGGAGGGACATTAGGAGGAGGAGCTGTGAGGTCAGTGTGATGTCATACGACATATAAGCCCGGATTCAGATAGAATTTACGTTGGCGTATCTGTTGATACGCCGGGTAAGTTCTAGGTTGCGCTGGCGTATCTTTTTTCTGTATTCAGAAATCAATTAGGTCTGCCTAATTGATTTCTGAGTCTGTGCTCGTTAAGACCGTAGAGACTAGGACTCGCTCCCACCTGTGTGTGGACCAGCTACACCTACTCAGACCTATGCTAAATCTCTGAGGGGGAACCAGTAGAGGAGTCAAGAGTGGGAGCGCCGCCAGATTGGGGATCACGAGAGAAGTCGAATGTGTGTGGACTGTGTAGCGGAAACTATCGGATAAAACCAGAGCTGCCAAGCCGGAGTTGACTGAGCCCTGCACGGTGTACCTGAGAGGAGAGTTACGCTATGTGCGTTTTTCTCTTCATTTATACATCTTAAACGGGGGAGTTGGAAACCTAATACTTAGGGGACGGAGGACTTCCCACCGCAAGGAGCCAAGGACCTAGGCTGGGTCATAGCCATCTGCCTGTCATTGTCTTTCTTCTGGTAAGCAGCCTCTCTGGCTGGTGGAGGGTCACTTTACGGATAGGTTCACTGGGTGGTGTGGACTGCATGCATTAACCAATTCCAGGGCATCACGCAGAGGGGAGGAAGGACCCCCTACTATAAGGAGAAAGGCCTGGGCTGGGTCATAGCCAATCGCCTTAACCATTCATCTTCTGGTAAGCGGCCACTGTTATTGGTGGAGGGTCACGTATGCACACTTATGGATAGTTGTCACTAGGTGGTGTGGACCTTAGACACTATTGTTAGGAGTTGTCCCAGTATCACGCTATGTGCGCTCTCTGTTTTATTTGCATACAAACACGGTGGAGCTGAGGACAACATATTCAGAGGACGGAGGACTTCCTGGTGCAAAACTCAGGGATAAAAGGCCTAGGCTGGGTTATAGCCATCTGCCCTAACCACTTGCCTTCTGGTAAGCGGCTTTCCTTGTCATTTTTTCCGGGGGATGGTCATTCTGTGTATAGTGTTATTGGGTTGCGGATTGGAGGAGCCATCATAGTTAGGAACGATCCGGACCTTCTTTTCAATTTACAAGCACCATTCCATTCTATACGGACACAATACACCCTCATAGACTGTGTACATTTATGGACTGTTAGCTGGGGCGCGGCTTTTTCTTTGTTTATTATGTCTGACACTATTTAGAGGTGAATGGAGGGTCCAATTGGTCGGACTGTCGGATTGGCCGTGTGAAAGGGGCCTAAGGCTGCTTTTACTCTGATGCGCTGCGGTTTACCTGCACCACGGGTGCAAAGCAGTGCAATAGACTTCTATTATATTCTGCAGGTTTGGTGCACTTTCGGGAAAGCTCACCAAACTCTCAGGTAATAACAGAAGTCTATGGCTCAGTGCAGGTAAACGGGGTACCAGAGAGGGATGCAGGACATGTGGTACAGGGTGCACAATGCAGGCGATGGGGAGCAGGATACTAGAGAAGGGTGCGGGACATGGGGAGCAGGGGGAAGGGTACAGGGTAGAGAATGCAGAACATGGGGAGCAGGACCTGTGGTACAGAACACAGGACATATGGTGCAGGGTAAAAAGCACAGGACGAGGGGTGCAGGACATGGGGTTCAAGGTGTAGAAAGCAGGACATGGGGTGCCAATTTGCTCAAGTATTCATTTTAAAACCCTTATCCAAGCAAGCAGCCTGGAGGACAGGAAGGGAGGGGGGACGAGCGAGCGCCCCTCCTGAACTGTACCAGGCCACATGCTCTCAACATAGAGAGGGTGACTTGGGGTCCCCCCAAAGCACCTTGTCCCCATGGTAATGGGAACATGGGTCTCATCCCAACAACCCTAGCCTTTGGTTGTGGGGATCTGTGGGCAGGGGGATAATCGGAATCTGGAAACCCCCATTAACAAGGGGGCCCCCAGATCCTGGCTCCCCCCTATGTGAATGGTACCCCTACCCATTCAGCAAAAAATTGTCAAAAAAGTAAAGATGACAGCAAAAAGTCTTTGAAAATACCTTTATTAAAAAATAAAAATAAATAAAAAGTATCCCGTGATGTCCAGCCATCGTCAAACTTTTTGTGATGACAGCTGTTATATAGCCAAGGGCGGGGGGCCACTTGGTGATGTAACTGGGTGACCCCTCCCCCTTCTGACATCATTAGGGGGTGGGTCAACCATTTATGTCACTGGGTGGCCCCGCCCTTGGCTATATAACAGCTGTCGGAAAATTGGTATATATAAAAGTTAAGTAAATATGCAAAACCAATGAAGTAGAATGTGGATGACCACTACAATCAATATATATAAACTTGGCTGGATATGTGGGGGACATGGCTGGATATGTGGGGGACATGGCTGGATTTATGGGGGGACATGGCTGGATATATGGGGGACATGGCTGGATATAGGGGGGACATGGCTGGATATACGGGGGACATGGCTGGATTTATGGGGGGACATGGCTGGATATATGGGGGACATGGCTGGATATAGGGGGGACATGGCTGGATATACGGGGGACATGGCCATATATCCAGCCATGTCCCCCCTATATCCAGCCATGTCCCCCATATATCCAGCCATGTCCCCCCTATATCCAGCCATGTCCCCCATATATCCAGCCATGTCCCCCCTATATCCAGCCATGTCCCCCATATATCCAGCCATGTCCCCCCTATATCCAGCCATGTCCCCCATATATCCAGCCATGTCCCCCCTATATCCAGCCATGTCCCCCCTATATCCAGCCATGTCCCCCATATATCCAGCCATGTCCCCCATATATCCAGCCATGTCCCCCATATATCCAGCCATGTCCCCCCTATATCCAGCCATGTCCCCCCATATATCCAGCCATGTCCCCCCTATATCCAGCCATGTCCCCCATATATCCAGCCATGTCCCCCATATATCCAGCCATGTCCCCCCTATATCCAGCCATGTCCCCCCATATATCCAGCCATGTCCCCCATATATGCAGCCATGTTCCCCATATATCCAGCCATGTCCCCCCATATATCCAGCCATGTCCCCCATATATCCAGCCATGTCCCCCATATATCCAGCCATGTCCCCCCCATATATCCAGTCATGTCCCCCCATATATCCAGCCATGTCCCCCATATATCCAGCCATGTCCCCCCTATATCCAGCCATGTCCCCCCTATATCCAGCCATGTCCCCCCTATATCCAGCCATGTCCCCCACATATCCAGCCATGTCCCCCACATATCCAGCCATGTCCCCCACATATGCAGCCATGTCCCCCCTATATCCAGCCATGTCCCCCCATAAATCCAGCCATGTCCCCCATATATCCAGCCATGTCCCCCATATATCCAGCCATGTCCCCCATATATCCAGCCATGTCCCCCATATATCCAGCCATGTCCCCCATATATCCAGCCATGTCCCCCATATATCCAGCCATGTCCCCCCATATATCCAGCCATGTCCCCCCTATATCCAGCCATGCCCCCACTATATCTAGATGCCGCCGCCGCCCCCGCATGGTTAATCAGTGTGCGGGGAACATTACAGCTTTCATTTGAATAGCTGTAGTGTTCCCCGCTGCGCCGCGTATAGACACTCCCCCTTGCTCGGGATTGGACAGATCACCCGAGCAAGGGGGAGTGTCTATACGCGGCGCGGCGGGAAACACTACAGCTATTCAAATGAAAGCTGTAATGTTCCCCGCACGCTGCTTAACCAGGCGGCGGCGTTGTTGCGGTATGCGGCGGCGGCGGCATTCGTTGCGGCGGCGGCGTGGGGGGGGGTATCGGATGAGGCATCGGGGGCATTTGCGGGAGTACAAGTACTCCCGCAAATACTCGGTATCGGTCCCGGGTCGATACCCTGGTATCGGTATCGGGACAACCCTATTAGAAATCGCCAGCATGACGTATTAGGACCTTTCACGCAGTCAAAACTTTTCTGGAGAATACTTTCATCCTTCTTCCCTTTTAGAAGGCCACAATCTATGTTCTGTGATCTACTTCTTGTCCTTTCTCAGACTGCCTAATATAACAGCTGTCAAAGCGAAAAGACAGCAGTCGGCAGGACGCCTCCCATGGAGGTGGAGTTTTTCTGTGTTTTTTTTCTTGCGATTGTCGGATGGATGGACATCACGGGACACTTTTTTTTAATAAAGGAATTGTCAAAAACTGTCTGCTGTCATTTTAACTTTTTTGACACTTTTTTGGTACAATAATACAATTCACATGGGGGGTGGCGGGACCTAGGGGCCCCCTTGTTAGAGAGGGCTTCCAGATTCCAATAAGCCCCCCGCCCGCAGACCCCCACAACCACCGGACAAGGGTTGTGGGGTTATAAACATGGAAAAGATGTGCTATTTTACAGGCAGACTATTGTTTCACGTTAAGCATTATTAAAAGCACTGCTCCCGAAAAAATGGCAATTAAAAAGAAAAAAAATTGCATTGATACATGTCCCCTGGGACAGGACCCGGGTCCCCAAACACTTTTTTATTAAAATACCTTGCATATAAGCCTTTAAAATTGACACTTTGATTTTTCATGTTCGTGTCCCATAGACTAACAGTGTTCACACAAATTTCGAACCGGGGGGGTGTTCAGCTCATCCCTAGTAGAGACATACCCAACAAGACTTGCAGCTGTAATTGCAGTGAAAGGGGGTCCTACAAAGTATTGACTCGGGGGGCGCCATACAAAATATGGAATTTCAAGGGGTATGAATACTTTTTCAAGGCACTGTACAATGCAATGAGTATAAATAAGAGTTTAGTGCAAATAAAAGAGAGCAATAAGACATAAAAAGAGAGATTAGAAAGATGACTTACCATGGCGGTGTAGACATGTGCTTCTGCTGTAGGAAGAAGGAAATGAGGAGAGAGAGACAGAGGGAGAGAGAGAGAGAGAGAGGGGGGAGAGAGAACCTGTTCAATGATGTCACAGAGTCTATTAATACATGTCCTCGTGTCTCCATGATTCCTAGTGTGTGTGTTTATATGTTAGTGTGTGTCAGAGGCGTAACTAGAACCTTCAGGGCCCCGGTACAAGAAACCATGAAGGGGCCCCCCCTGGCCTCTGGAGCAGCAGGACCTGGATAGGAGGGGCAGTGGGGGCAGCATATGGAGGAACAAATCCCCTCCATTTTTCTCCTGCAGCCACTGAATGCCTATGGGAGGGGTAGGAGGAAAAGCAGGCTTTTAGCGTTTGCAGGAGAAAAATAGACGGGATTTGTTCCTCTATATGCCCCCCCCCCCCCATCCAGGTGTACAGGGGCAACATGTGCGCCATTGCAATCGTGACCCCTGTATTTATGCCCCTGGGGTGAGTGGCAAGGGTGGTGGTTGGGGTGCATTGGATGAAATGAGTGACAGCGGTGGTGGGAGGATGGGATCAGTGGTGAGGGTGGTGGTTGGGGAAGATGGGATGGCGTGAGTGGTAGTGGAAGGGGGGATTGGATGGAATGAGTGGCAGTGGTGGGGGGGTGGGATCAGTGGCAGGGATGGTGGTTTCTGGATGGGATCAGTGACAGCAGTGGTCATAGTGGTGTGGTGTGGAGGGGGTGGTTTAGTGGCAGCAGCAGTGGTGGTGGTGTGGATCAGTGGCAACAGTGGTGGTGTTGGGGGTGTATCAGTCACACTAGTGGTGGTGTGGTAGGGTATAAGCGGCAGTGGAGGGGTATCAGTAGTGGTGGTGGGGGGTATCGGTGGTGGGGGGTATCAGTTTTGGTAGTGGTGGTGGGGGAGTATCAGTGGCGATAGTGGTGGTGGGGGCTATCAGTGGCAGTAATGGTGGTAGGGGGGTATCAGTGGCAGTAATGTTGGTGGGGGGACCGTATCAGTGGCAGTAATGGTGGTGGGGGGCATCAGTGGCAGCAGTGGTGGTGTTGGGGAAATCAGTAGCAATGTTGATATCGGTGCCACTTACTTGCAGATCGCTCACAGATCACTTGGTTCCCCCTCCATGCTATAATTTGCTTGGCTGGGCAGAGAGGATGGGCGGGGCCTGTGAGTACCCACGAGTGCAGACGGAGAGGATTGGCAGAGTGGGCGTGTACTTGCAGTGTGCCCGTGAGTGAGGATGGGAGGATGGGCAGAGACTCGACAGTATGGCCGTGAGTGAGGGCGGGAAGATGAGCAGAGCTGGCGGGAACTTGCAGTGTGCCCGTGAGTGAGGGTGGGGAGGATGGGTGGAGACTTGGCAGTGTGCCCATGAGTGAGGGCGGGGAAGATGAGCGGAGTGGGCTGAAACATTGCAGTGTGCCCATGAGTGCGGGTGGGGAGGATGATCCGAGCGGGCGGAGAGCATAGGCGGAGAGTATGCCCGTGAGTGCGGGTGGAGACTGTGCCCCATTGATCAGTGTGCTATCTCCCGGTAGCAGGCCCCCCTACAGTAGCGGAAATCAAGGGCCCAGTCGCGAGTGCGACTGCTGCGACCATGGTAATTCCACCACTGGTGTGTGTGTATATGTATATATATGTAGTGTGTGTGTATATATTAGTGTGTAGATGTTAGTGTGTGTGTGTATATTTAGTGTGTGTGTATATATTAGTGTGTAGATGTTAGTGTGTGTGTGTATATTTAGTGTGTGTGTATGCTAGTGTGTGTGTGTGTATATTAGTGTGTATATGTTAGTGTGTGTGTATTTAGTGCGTGTATATTAGTGTGTATATGTTAGTGTGTGTATATGTTAGTGTGTGTGTATTTAGTGTGTGTGTGTGTGTGTGTGTGTGTGTATATGCTAGTGTGTGTATATTTAGTGTGTGTGTGTATATGTTAGTGTGTGTGTATGTATATTTATTGTGTGTGTATATGTTAGTATGTGTATAAATTTAGTGTGAGTGTATATGTAGTGTGTGTGTGTGTATATTAGTGTGTATATGTTAGTGTGTGTGTGTGTATCTGTATGTATATATTTATTGTGTGTATATGTTAGTGTGTGTATATATTTAGTGTGAGTGTATATGTATGTATATATTTATTGTGTGTATATGTTAGTGTGTGTATATATTTAGTGTGAGTGTATATGTTAGTGTGTGTATGTTAGTGTGTGTGTATATGTTAGTGTGTGTGTGTGTGTTAGTGTGTGTATGTTAGTGTGAGTGTATATATTTAGTGTGTATATATTAGTGTGTGTGTGTGTATATTAGTGTGTGTGTGTGTATGTTAGTGTGTGTGTATGTTAGTGTGTGTGTATATATTTAGTGTGAGTGTATATGTTAGTGTGTGTATGTTAGTGTGTGTGTATATGTTAGTGTGTGTGTGTGTGTTAGTGTGTGTATGTTAGTGTGAGTGTATATATTTAGTGTGTATATATTAGTGTGTGTGTGTGTATATTAGTGTGTGTGTGTGTATGTTAGTGTGTGTGTATGTTAGTGTGTGTATATTTAGTGTGTGTGTTTTTGCTGTGATTCTCGGTGTCAGAGACTCTCCTCCTATCAGATGGTAAATGTTGTACACACTTCACTTGCACAGCTTTGGAGTCGGGAACTTTGTACAGCTGTTCTCTGTCTCTCCTCCTCTCTGCCATGGACAGCTGCTGCTTTACACCCCCCATCCCCCGTCTTATTTCCTCTCTGCACCCCTCCCCCTCCCCCCACACCTGTCACCAAATGTCATGCTAGTCTGGGAAAACAGAGAGGATGGGACTGGCAGAGAGATCAGATTCCACGGCTGGCAGAGAGAAATGATAGAAACACTGGCCCAGATTCAAAGAGATCTGCGCTATATTTGCGGAGACGCAGGGCAACGATTTTGCCCTGCGCCCATGCAAATATTTTGCGCTGCCCTCGATTCACGGAGCAGTAGCTCCGTAAATTGCGAGGGCGCGCTTGCAAAATTGCCCGGCGTAAGCGCGCGCAATGTAAATGATCCCACCGGGGGCGGGAATCATTTAAATTAGGCGCAATCCCGCGCCGAGCGTAGAGCGCATGCTCCGTCGGGAAACTTTCCCGACGTGCATTGCGGCAAATGACGTCGCAAGGACGTCATTTGCTTCAAAGTGAACGTGAATGGCGTCCAGCGCCATTCACTAATCACTTACGCAAACGACGTGAAATTCAAATTTCACGTCGCGGGAACGGCGGCTATAATTTAGCATTGGCTGCCCCTACTATTAGAAGGGGCAGCCTTACGCTAAAGATGCCATACGGAAACTCCGTACCTTGCGTACGCAGGGCCCGCACAATATTGTGAATCGGCATAAGTATGCAATTTGCATACTATACACTGATCACAATGGGAGCGCCCCCTAGCGGTCAACGCAAGAATGCAGCACCTATGGTTACGCAGGCGCAATTGCTTACTGAATCTGGGCCACTGATAGGATCAGGACATTTAGTAACATCTCTCGTGTAGCGCCTGGTTACTTCCAAGTACCGGTGATATTGGAGTTTAGAGGGAGATCGGAGTGCTAATGACTCTGATCCGAATTACAATGTTCAGAGTCTCTGTCTCAGCTTGGCTGTGCTGTGGGCTCATTCTGCTGTTGTTGGGGTGTTGTTCCACCCTGGGGCGACAGGTGGCAGCAGTGGAGTCGAGACTTGGGTTCTCTTTCCCAGCAGCCAATCAGGAGGGAGTTTCCTCCCTGGGCATGCTGGGAGAGGGTATTTATGGGACAGACGCCATTGAGTCTGGGTCTTCTTCCAGTGTGGCACCCACCTTTAGGGTGACCACATCATGGCGCCCCGGCATTATGTCCTACCTGGCCGAGGCGCGCGTGCCACGCGGTGTTCCTGGTTCCGGGACCATGTCGATCCGGAACATTTGAGCAGCGGCGGGGGCCCAGTGGTCGACTGGTTTCCCATTTCTGAAGATCCCATTTCTGAGTCCATTCCAGGAGGGTCTGTGGCAGAGGTGTCCCCCTGAGTCCATTCCAGGAGGGTCTGTGGCAGAGGTCTCTCCCTGAGTCCATTCCAGGAGGGTCTGTGGCAGAGGTGTCTCTGAGTCCATTCCAGGAGGGTCTGTGGCAGAGGTGTCTCTGAGTCCATTCCAGGAGGGTCTGTGGCAGAGGTGTCTCCCTGAGTCCATTCCAGGAGGGTCTGTGGCAGAGGTGTCTCCCTGAGTCCATTCCAGGAGGGTCTGTGGCAGAGGTTTCTCCCTGAGTCCATTCCAGGAGGGTCTGTGGCAGAGGTCCCTCCCTGAGTCCATTCCAGGAGGGTCTGTGGCAGAGGTCTCTCCCTGAGTCCATTCCAGGAGGGTCTGTGGCGGAGGTGTCTCCGAGTCCATTCCAGGAGGGTCTGTGGCAGAGGTTTCTCCCTGAGTCCATTCCAGGAGGGTCTGTGGCAGAGGTGTCTCCCTGAGTCCATTCCAGGAGGTTCTGTGGCAGAGGTGCCTCCCTGAGTCCATTCCAGGAGGGTCTGTGGCAGAGGTGTTTTCCTGAGTCCATTCCAGGAGGTTCTGTGGCAGAGGTGCCTCCCTGAGTCCATTCCAGGAGGGTCTGTGGCAGAGGTCTCTCCCTGAGTCCATTCCAGGAGGTTCTGTGGCAGAGGTGCCTCCCTAAGTCCATTCCAGGAGGGTCTGTGGCAGAGGTCTCCCCCTGAGTCCATTCCAGGAGGGTCTGTGGCAGAGGTGTCTCCCTGAGTCCATTCCAGGAGGGTCTGTGGCAGAGGTGTCTCCGAGTCCATTCCAGGAGGGTCTGTGGCAGAGGTCTCTCCCCGAGTCCATTCCAGGAGGTTCTGTGGCAGAGGTCTCTCCCCGAGTCCATTCCAGGAGGGTCTGTGGCAGAGGTCTCTCCCCGAGTCCATTCCAGGAGGGTATGTGGCAGAGGTGCCTCCCTGAGTGCATTCCAGGAGGGTCTGTGGCAGAGGTCTCTCCCTGAGTCCATTCCAGGAGGGTCTGTGGCAGAGGTCTCTCCCTGGAGGGTCTGTGGCAGAGGTCTCTCCCTGAGTCCATTCCAGGAAGGTCTGTGGCAGAGGTCTCTCCCTGAGTCCATTCCAGGAAGGTCTGTGGCAGAGGTCTCTCCCTGAGTCCATTCCAGGAGGGTCTGTGGCAGAGGTTTCTCCCTGAGCCCATTCCAGGAGGGTCTGTGGCAGAGGTGTCTCCGAGTCCATTCCAGGAGGGTCTGTGGCAGAGGTCTCTCCCTGAGTCCATTCCAGGAGGGTCCGTGGCAGAAGTGTCTCCCTGAGTCCATTCCAGGAGGGTCTGTGGCAGAGGTGTCCCCCTGAGTCCATTCCAGGAGGGTCTGTGGCAGAGGTCTCTCCCTGAGTCCATTCCAGGAGGGTCTGTGGCAGAAGTTTCTCCCTGAGTCCATTCCAGGAGGTTCTGTGGCAGAGGTCTCTCCCTGAGTCCATTCCAGGAGGGTCTGTGGCAGAGGTCTCTCCCTGAGTCCATTCCAGGAGGGCCTGTGGCAGAGGTCTCTCCCTGAGTCCATTCCAGGAGGGTCTGTGGCAGAGGTCTCTCCCTGAGTCCATTCCAGGAGGGTCTGTGGCAGAGACTTTTCCTCAAAAAACGGTTGCGTGTTCCCCTGATTCCCTTCCCTGCGAGCGTTGCGACGCAGGGGGGGCGGAACGGCGGAAAATTCTAAACGTATAAAGTGAAAACACACTGATACAATGTAATCCTATTGGATTACAATAAAAGATAAAATAAAGTGACCTCAGATTGCCCCCCAGTGCTTTCTCCGGTGCCCCTGTCTTCAGTTTTACTGTACTTTGTGACTGTAAACTGCACAGCGACCATGGCATCAAAAAAGCGCGCCTCCACCTCAAAATCGCTACATGACCTGCTGGCAAACAGCGACAGCGATACAGAATCGCTTGCAGAGGAGTTGAGTGACAGCGACTCGTGGGGAAGTTCGTCATCAGACGCAGAAAGCGAATTTAGCGATGATCCTGCGACCTGCTGGAAAACAGCGACAGCGATACAGAATCGCTTGCAGAGGAGTTGAGTGACAGCGACTCGTGGGGAAGTTCGTCATCAGACGCAGAAAGCGATTTCAGCGATGATCCTGCGACTGTGCCCAGCAATGTGCGGACTTGGTGCTCGATTGATTGCGGTACGGAGCACGTAGCGCCCCCAAGATTTTCATTTACAGGAGCACCGGATGTTGAGGATGACGACCCCTTGGCATACCTCGAGCTCTTTTTGACTGATGAAGTTATCGCCAAAATTGTTTTGGAGACGAATCGCTACCAGGAGCAACAAGCTGCTACCTGTCAGCGCATTTCAAGGAGCAGAAAGTGGGAATTGGTAACCAGAGAGAACATCTGGAAGTTTCTTGGCCTTATAATTTTACAGGGAGTGGTGGGGAAACCCCTGCAGAAATGGTATTGGACAACCAACAAATTACTGGCCACTCCTTTTTTTGGCATCGTTATGTCAGGATATAAATTTTCGCTCATAATGAAATATTTGCACTTTGCAAATAATGAGGACTTTGATGAGAGTTCTCATCCAGCTCCAAAACTGAAAAAAAATTGGGAGATTTTCCAACTTATTTTGAATAATTTTCAGCAGACCTATGTTCCGGAGAGAGACATAACTATTGATGAAAGTCTTATGCCGTGTACACACGACCATTTTTCGGGTTCTAAAAAATGACGTTTTTAAGGGTCTAGAAAAAACGATGTTTTTTTTCAACCCGATCATTAAAACGGCATTGCCTACACACGATCGTGAAAAAAAATTCTCTAGAAAAGCGTGGTGACGTACAACACGTACAACGGCACTATAAAGGGGAAGTTCCATGCGGATGACGCCATCCTTTGGGCTGTTTTAGCTGATTCAGTGTTAGTAAAAGACGATTCGCGATTTTCAGTCCGTTACAGCGTGATGAATGTGCCATCTCCATTACGATTGGTAGTTTTACCAGAACGAGGGCTCCCATCTCATAACTTGCTTTTTGAGCATGCGCGGGTTTTTCACGTCGTTAAAGCCCACACACGACCATTTTTCACAACCCGAAAAACGACATAGTTTAAAACGTAGTTAAAAAATGCAGCATGTTCGAATTTTTTTGTCGTTTTTCAGAACCCGAAAAATGATGTGAAGCCCACACACACCATCATTTTAAATTACATTTTTTAAAAACAAAGTTTTTTTCATGCCGAAAAATTATCGTGTGTACGCAGCATTATGGACTACAAAGGTAGACTTAGCTGGATACAATATATCGCATCAAAGCGCGCTCAATTTGGCATCAAGTCATTAATGCTGTGTGAATCCAGCTCTGGGTACATCTGGAATTCGGTCCTGTACACCGGGAAAGGTGCCAAATTCTGCCAGCGATTCAGCGGTTTTGGAATGGGAACCACTTTGGTTGAGCCATTGCTGAAACAGGGCTACTGTGTCACCACAAACAATTTTTATACGTCCCCAGAACTCTATGAGTTCCTTCTACTGAACAAGATGGACACATATGGGACCGTGAGGCCTAACCGGCGTGACATGCCGCCAACCTTTGCCAATAAAAAGCTTGGGGCAGTAGAAATTATTGCCTGGCAGAAAGGAAAAATGATGGCACTGAGGTGGCGGGACAAACAAGACTTGCGCCTTATGAGTACCATTCATAACACCTCGACCGTAATGGTACACACCAAAGGTGGAAAGGATGTGATAAAGCCACAGGTTGTGTTGGATTACAACACTATGGGAGGTGTGGACAGAGCTGACCAGGCCATGACCTTTTATCCAGCCATGAGGAAGCAACAAAAAAAATATTATAAAAAAATCTCCAGGCATCTTCTAGAGAACAGTGCCTGTAGAATGCCTTCATTCTGATGAAAAGAGTGACAGGCCTATGGTCCATGCAGACTTTGTGTGGAAGGTTGCAGAACTCATCTTTCTAAAGCACCAAACGCCAACGGCTGTAAACCGATCTGGACGTCGGGCTGCTGGTGTTGTGAACGCGGAACGACTGACTGGTCGTCACTTTATGGACCACATTCCACCCACTGAAAAGAAGACGGTACCCGCAAGGATGTGTGTGGTTTGCTGCTCCAAGCGCGACGACACCGGAAGGAAAATCCGAAAAGAAACGCGTTTCTATTGTCCCGACTGTGACGTTGGACTTTGTGCTGTACCTTGTTTTACAATTTTCCATACCCGAGACGTTTACTGAAGCAATACGACTACTAATATTGCACCCTTGTTTGACCAAAAAAAAATCAGAGGCCCGGATTCAGGTAGAGCGGCGGAAATTTGAGCGGGCGTAGCGCATCTCATATGCGCTACGCCGACGTAACAGAGAGGCAAGAACAGTATTCACAAAGCACTTACTCCATAAGTTACGGCTGTGTAGCGTAAATTGGCCGGCGTAAGCCCGCCAAATTCAAAGTAGGAAGGAGGTGGGCGTGATCTATTAAAATGAAGCGTGACGCCATGCAAATAAAGGGCCGGACGAATGGCGCATGCTCAGAATCACGTTGCATATACTCCCTAAGATACGACGGCTCAATGCCTACGACGTGAACGTAACCTACGCCCAGCCCCATTCACGTACGACTTACGTTAACAACGTAAAATACAGCGGCTGTTACGTGGCCCATACCCTAACATGACTTACACCTGCTTTATGTGGAATAACTTGCGTAAATGGCGTAGATTACTGCGACGGGCGTGAGTACGTTCGTGAATCGGCGTATCTCGCTCATTTACATATTCAACGCGTAAATCAATGGAAGCGCCCCTTGCGGCCAGCGTAAATATGCGCCCAAGATACGACGGCGTAGGAGACTTCTTGTTTCAAGAATCATGCGCAGAGATACGACGGCGCATCCGTGCACTTACGCGGCATATCAGAAGATACGTCAGCGTAAGTGTTTTAAGAATCCGGGCCAGAGTTTTTGAATATGCTATTTACTAAAATGTATTGGATAAAAAGTATTGTTATTATTAAATTATTATAATTTATGATTTTGTGTTTCAAACGTTATCATACCCGAGACGTCTACTAGACTCTGGTTTGGACAGATTTAGGCGAGATATTCCTAAGAAATACAGGCCTGCAATCTAAAACGCCAAATTTCCATGCAAAATAATGGTACCGCTTTCAGCACCTAAAATCTGAAAGAATCATACCGCCAGGGAGAATAATGGCCCTTCCCCGACTCTCCATCCTGAAACATCCCCCTGTGTGTTTGCAGCAGCTGGCGGGAGGGGAAAGACAGCTTGGGGGGCACATGGGGGGGGGGGCAAGCAGGAAGAATGAAATAGAGGACATGAACATGTGATCTGTGTGGTGGGGGAAGAGGGGGGCAATTACAAGAACTGATCTCCTTGGCTTCTCTCCCTGCAGTCACTGAAAGCCGGCAGGAGGGAGAGGAGGAGAAGCAGCTTTCAGCAGCTGCAGGGAGAGACGCACAGGAGATCAGTTCTTATAATTGCCCCCCTTCCCCCACCACACTGATCACATGCTCCTGTCCACCATGATTCCTCCTGCTGTCCTCTCTTATCTGTGGGGACACACGACTCTCCTCTCACATGGAGTGCAGAGCGGCGCTGTCAGTTTCCTTCAGTTTAGGTGCGGAAAACTGCAGACATGCTGCATAACCCCACACAGCTCCGCCCCGCACATCACACACGGGTTTGGGTGGGAACCAGACATAGAAAACAATTGTTATCTATGTGTCTTGCACAGATGTGCATTTCCCTAGTGCAGAACAAGGCAGATCTCTGCAGATGGTGAGAATAATGACCCCGAACTCTAAACTGATGACCTGTAAAGACTTTTATAGTGTCACCGATGAGAAATGTTTCATATCACAGATTTTCATCATTACACCGACACACACTCTTTATTTTTCTTCATTCAATAAACTTTTTATTATAATGTTACTTATAACAAGATTGCAGTCATAAAATCAGGGAATAGTAAAGGAAGAAATCCGATTGGTCAGGAAAATGACGTGTCTGGAATGTGGAGGCGGAGTCATTATTAATTTGTGTACAATACAATACACAACGTGTTACATTATTATAACAAAGTATTGTAGAAAAGATCACACCATAGAAAATGGGGGAAGGGAGAAAATAAACCCGGATATGAAGGTGACATTTGTGTACGAGGAACACCTTAACAATTACCACCATTTTATTCTCCAGGGCCTCTGCTTTCAGAAAATATATGTTTGGGGGTTTTATCTAATCTTCAGGCCCAAAATCTGCATCTTACCATGTGTGCAAAAAGAATGGAAAACCAGCTCTGGCAGTGAAAGGGTTAATGTGAGCTAGATGGGATCACTCTGCTGTGGTCACACTCTAATCATTAGAGCTCCCCCTAGCTGCAGCCTGGTAATAACATTGCTAGGAGGTCTATTCATTTATCTGCTCCATACTTCCCATCTTTATATAAACGTCTCCTGACATTTAGGGGTCTAGTCATAAATAATTGTACAGCAATTTTCCGGGTGAAAATACATGTACATTCCTTCTGTGTGAATGGGGGGAAAATGGAGTTTAATTGGCTATTTGCTGGTCGAATAATTTCCATTGATTTAAAATAGAAAATACTACATTTGCCACTAGCTGGCTATTATACTTAGCGCCCTCTAAAGCCCAAACATAGTATTTCTCATTTTAATTCAATGGTTAGTCTAATAGTGTTGTCTTATTGAAGTTCTATCCTTCAGTGTGTACTGTACTGATAAGTGTATGAGTATGATCTCAGGTATTAGTATGAAGACATGTCTGATGAAGGGAAATAAGACGTCCGTTTTTCAAAGAATTTATTGGACTAATGTGACAATCATTCATCCAGCTGTTACAATTTCTGGCTGTGATCTAACACAGTGATTTCCTATGATCATCAGCTCCATCTAGTGGCCATAATCGGGTATTCTTCCTGAAATACCTCAATTAGTGCAATACTGCATTATGGTCACTAGATGGAGTCAAGGAAATCAGAGTATGAAACAAAATACGGCCAATATTCATCACAGCTGGGTGAATGCCGGTCATAATCGTTTAAATATTTTTTTTTTAATCAGACCTCTAAGTGTTTGTGAAAATCTTACACCACAAAATGTACTCAGCCAATGAGAGGTCATGACTCCATTTTTATTTTTATCCTGCTATCAATGGCCAACACGGTACAACACTTCATCCATGTCTTTGGTGATCTCTGATCTCCTTATGAAGTGTTTCTTACATGAGGAAGATCAGCCATGGAGTATATCTGAGGTGTATATCAGGGTGTGCTTCTTCCCCACATGAGAGCTGTGATGTCCAGCAACATTCATATACAAGACATTTCCCGCACTCACTAATACACCTCGAGGGTTGTGTGGGACTCCTGATGTACAGGAAGACAGGACTTCAGTGAGGAACATTTCCCTCACTCAGGACAGGAATACGGCTTCTCCCCCGTGTGAGATCTCTGATGTGTGTAAAGACTGGACTTCAATGAAAAACATTTCCCGCACTCAGGACAGGAATACGGCTTTTCCCCTGTGTGAGATCTCTGATGTGTGGAAAGACTGGACTTATCTGAAAAACATTTCCCACACTCAGGGCAGTTATACGGCTTCTCCCCCGTGTGAGATCTCTGATGTTTGGAAAGATTGAACTTCACTGAAAAACATTTCCCACACTCAGGACAGGAATACGGCTTCTCCCCCGTGTGAGATCTCTGATGTTTGGAAAGAACGGAACTATCTGAAAAACCTTTCCCGCACTCTGGACAGGAATATGGCTTCTCCCCCGTGTGAGATCTCTGATGTCTGGAAAGACTGGACTTCATTAAAAAACATTTTCCGCACTCAGAACAGGAAAAAGGCTTCTCCTCCGTGTGAAATCTCTGATGTGTGTAAAGATAGTACTTCTCTAAAAAACATTTCCCGCACTCAGGGCAGTTATACGGCTTCTCCCCCGTGTGAGATCTCTGATGTTTGTAAAGACTGGACTTCTGTGAAAAACATTTCCTGCACTCAGGACAGGAATACGGCTTCTCCCCCGTGTGAGATCTTGTATGCACATTAAGATCATATTTAAAGCGGAAACACTTCCCACACTCAGTACAGGAAAACCTCTTCTCTGTTAGAAGGACGGCGCCGTCTGTCACAGTCTGAGGTTCCTCAGGATAAGAGGAATACGATGGTCCGGCACCGTCCCGCACAGTCTGAGGTTCCTCAGGATAAGAGGAATACGATGGTCCGGCACCGTCCCGCACAGTCTGAGGTTCCTCAGGATAAGAGGAATACGTTGGTCCAGCACCGTCCCGCACAGTCTGAGGTTCCTCAGGATAAGAGGAATACGATGGTCCGGCACTGTCCCGCACAGTGTGAGGTCCCTCAGGATAAGAGGAATACGATGGTCCGGCACCGTCCCTCACAGTCTGAGGTTCCTCAGGATAAGAGGAATACGATGGTCCGTCCCGCACAGTCTGAGGTTCCTCAGGATAAGAGGAATACGATGGTCCGGCACCGTCCCGCACAGTCTGAGGTCCCTCAGGATAAGAGGAATACGATGGTCCATCTACACTGTGTGGTGCCGGATGGACATTTGAGGTAGTCGGGTTTTCTCCTGGACTATACTGTGTGATGTCCTCATCTTCTACTTTACAGTCTGGAGACAAAGTGAGACAATCCTCTGTGGTTTTCCTCATCTCCCGTCCATCTACTAAAATAGAAATAAAAAGATTATTACTAGACATGAGCTGATTGGTTCCCCTAAACCAGGACTCCACCCACATCAGGCAGCTTTGTCTCTGAGGCTCTTACAATTCCCCCCTCAAGGTAACTAGTAAATGGGTCCTCTGATCTCCTACCAGATCATTTCTTTATTCATGGACCTTAGTCAGAGAGTGAGGAAACAACGAGAACTGTCTTTTATAGAAGTGACAGTGATAAGGGGATTATAGGACGAGTGTCCCCACCCCCTCTATCACTCATTGCTATCTTCCCAACACAAGAAGTCCTGCACTTCCTTATTTAGTCCATGATTTAGTCACGAATAACAGCGGGGCTGAGCCCCACTAGAGGTCAGAAAATGAGGATGGGGGGAGAACAACCAAGATGAAGACTGGACTGATCCTGAAGACCACCATCATTGGGTTATTGACTACTCCCCCTCATTATCACTTTCTGTGTAATGTTCCAAAGATTGAAAATTTTATCACATTATTATCGCTGTGTAAAAGTCTGTGCTCCAATCAAATGACCAGATATAAAATGTCCAGCTGGTAGGAAATGGGTGTAACAAAAGAAAATACATATTATGTGTATTGTACAGGACGCCAGGGTTGGGTCCTGGACGGACGCTAT
This sequence comes from Rana temporaria, assembly GCF_905171775.1. Lineage (NCBI taxonomy): Eukaryota > Metazoa > Chordata > Amphibia > Anura > Ranidae > Rana > Rana temporaria. Next base: position 22,907 of record NW_024404578.1, on the reverse strand, counting down.
GTTGGGCCAATATTTGGAGTGTGGTCCCTATAAGGCAATAGTATAGGGTTCAGGAAATCACCCAGAGGGGGTGAGAAATTCTGGGCAATAAAAGTTGTTCCAGAGAGGACTGGCCTACAATCCTCTCTGCCCTTGTTAAAATGTCATTTGGGGCCCAGGATTTCGGAGGCTCTAAAGTGACGTTCGGGAGGGAAAGAGCCTCCTCTCCTGACCACTGGCTGTCAAGCACACAGGGGGTTAAGAACTTCCAGGAAATCAGCTTAAAAGACAGGAAGTGCTGATAGAGGGTGTGGAGGCGTATGGGAGTGCACCTGTCTGCAGAAGCTGTGTACTGCTGAGAAGCTGGTAAAGGGTCAGCAAGGACTGGAAGTTCTGCCTAAAACCGTATGTGCCTTTGTTTTGATTTATTACTGTGCTGAAGAAAAACAGTCTTTTTTATTTATGCTGGAGACAAGCAGACTTTTACTTTAATGTTTTTCCCCTGTGTTCTGAAGAAAGTGTTGTTTTTGATTTGGTCACAAATAAAAACCCTTTTTGTTCAACGTTACCGGTTTACGCACTTAATTCCACAGAGCTAAACAACCTCCAAAGTTCACAACTGGTGGAGAATGCGGGCAAAGTGCATTTGCAGGCGCAAAAAAACATTTAAAAACTAAAAACTGACATTTAAAGAGACAGTGTGCTTATGGCATGTCTTGGGTAAAGTCAGCAACAGGCCCTGGCACAGGCTATAGCTGCACAGCAGGAAAACACACGGCTGCTAGCCACCCAGTTTACGGCCCAGCAGGAATCCACTCAAGCTCAGGTGGCTGCCTTGCAGGAGGTGGTACAGCAGCTGGCTCAGGGACGAGAGCAAGCAGTCGTTGCCGCTGGCAACCAAGTGTCCCTGAGAGCCAGCCATTTTTTAAAAAAATTTACACCCAGCGATGACGTAGAGGCCTTTCTTACTACCTTTGAAAGGTTGGCAGAGAGAGAGGGGTGGCCCCGTGACCAATGGGCTGGCATTATCTCCCCTTTCCTCACCGGTGACCCAATCCAAGATGACGCCGGGCCGCGTCGATACACGAGGCAGCCAGGCCTCCAAGACGCAGAAATCTCAGCAGGAGGAAGAGGAGATCCTGGCTGACCATCCCAGGGATCCCTTCTCCTCTCAGTCGTCGGGAGAACAAGAGGCTGAGCTGCAGGGTGAGTCTTCCTCACAGCCCCAATCCCCTGCCACATATAGAGGCATGCAGGACATGGCTGATTCACCTATGTCATCCATGGACAGAAATATGGCAGAGCTGACAGAGGCTGTGTTTAGTCAATCTAGCCTAAATGCCCTGACACCTCAACCACCAACATATTCTGGGGATGCAGTTCTGCTAACTCGCTTCTCAGCAATGCTGCAACAGGAGCTGTCTAAAGCATGCACATTGATTACCACAGACCTCAAAAGAGACATTCATGGCTCATGGAGGCTCATGGAGAGCGATTTGAGATCATTGAAACCAAAGTGGATAGTACTGTCAGAAAGGTTAACCAAAACTCAAATATGATTGCTGACCTTCAAGATAGGTTGGAGGAGGCTTATAATAAGATCGAAGATTTGGAGAACCGCTCTCGCAGGGAGAATGTGCGCATACGTGGTCTCCCAGAAAATCACACTGACTTAGAAGGAGCCATGAGAGATTTGATGAAAGACCTGATCCCTGACATTAAAGCACATCATATGGAAATCGACCGCATTCATCGGGCCCTAACGGCCCCAAGGAAGGACGGCCTCCCGCGTGATATTATAGTCAAGCCGCACTACTACAGTATCAAGGAACGGCTGATGCTAGCAGCTCGCAATAGACAGGATCTGTCACTGTACGGAGCTCAGATTCAACTCTTCACTGACCTAGCTCCTTCAACGGTGCAAAAACGCAGGAGCCTGAAACCTCTGCTACAGCAGCTTGTTCGTAAACAGATAAAATACCGTTGGGCTTTCCCCTTTCGGCTGTTGTTCTCATATCAGGGACGATCCCATTCCTTCACAAAGTTTTCAGAAGGCGAAGATCTTTTACTGGGTCTTGGTATCATCACTCAGGATTCAAATGCCTCCGCCTCACGTCAGGAGCATCGACCCGTCTCTCCACTGTGGCAAAACCGACGAAACTCGCAGAAGGCTGGATCTTCTCAGATGACCTGAAAGCGGACGTAACTATCCCCTCACTCGGGGTGAGCAGATGCCTTTTTCTATTGACTGAACTTTAGTCCACTGATGCCCACGGCCCGGACTTAGTCACCCTGACAGCGCGGGAAGCGCACAGTTCCAGTTCTACTCGGATCGTTACGTTGAAGATTTTTGATTTTCGACTTCAAATTTTGCGAGGAAGACTGAGGAGAGATAAGAAGTTTTATTTTACTGTATTCTTTATTTTTTTTTATATTTTTAGATTTTCTCCTCTGGTTCCGGTCCATTTTTGGTTATTTGTTTTTTTTTTTTTTTTTTTTTTTTTTACACGGACACATAACTGTTCGGGTTCAATTGCATCGGAAGAATGTTCTATATATTTTTTATATGTTATTGGCCTGTATTTTTGGCCTTAGTAGGTTGGTTCGGGGGGGCTATCCATGCCACCCAGTTGCGAGACTACTTCTCCTCTTCGGAGGGGGGTACCCTTGCTAATACAGATCCGGATGTTGTATCCGGTTGGGGCTAATCCCCATAATGTTGTATCCTATCTCAGGTCGCCTGTAAATAATTTTGCAGGCCTATGGTCGAACGAATGTATTTTGCTCTTTTACCTATATCTTTTCTTTTCTTTCCTCTATGGCTCTACCCTTCCCCCCCGAGTTCCGGCTCCATGCTCCACTGTGCCCGCTTGGTCCGGATCCCGGATCGTGCCGAAGTTACATCTTGATGGGGCCTCATGTTGGTTCTGGTTGACACAAGGTAAGAGTGATCTGCCCTACCACGATGGCCAGTAGTTTTCCCACAGACTATTCAATTATCACCCATAATGTACATGGATTTAATTCCCCCATTAAAAGAACTAAGGCCTTTCAATTCTATTAAAAACAAAAAGCAGATGTCCTTTTGTTGCAGGAGACCCATTTCTCTAAATCTTCAGCCCCTAGGTACCTAAATGTAAAATACCCACAATTTTACTTGGCTAGCGGACCTACCAAACGGGGAGGGGTGACGATCTGCTTGTCCAAGCGGACTCCCTTCACTCCCCTCACAGTGGTGAGAGATAGGGGAGGCAGATATGTTATGGTGGCGGGTCGCCTCCATGACCAGTTGGTCTCCTTTATATCCTATTACGCCCCAAATACAGGACAGACGGAATTCTTCAGCAAAATGCTCAGAATTTTGATGCCTAAGATATTGGGACAGGTGATTATGGGAGGAGACAGCAATATCCCGCTAGACGGAATAATGGACAAATCTGACCCAGCCAGACCGATTCTCAGACGACCACCGACCGGTAGCAGTAAGGTTGCGCGTCTACTCCATTTATATGATTTGATTGACGAGTGGAGGGAATGTAATCCCACGGTTAGAGACTATACACACTTCTCCCAGGTACATCACACGTATTCGCGGATCGACCACGTTTTAGTGTGCAGACCCTTGCTCCCGTACATGACGTCGGTTAGGATACTGTCGACCCCATGGTCAGATCATTCTCCAATTAAACTTTCGGTGAAAGGACTTTGGTCTAAACCTGGTCCTTCTCCATGGAGACTTAACCCTAGTTTATTAAATGACCCCTTACTGTACACAGAGATTGAAAAGGAGCTACAGGAGTACTTCAGAAATAACAAGGCATTAGACACCTCCCCTACCATTAATTGGGGGGCACACAAAGTCACGGTACGGGGTAAACTGATTCAATTGGCTGCTAGGGAAAAGAGTAACCGGGAACAGACAGTGCGGCAGTTAGAAGTTGACCTGGACCACCTGTTAGATGAACAGCGCAGAAACCCCCAGACCGACATTAGACGTAAAATTGACGATGCACGGTTGGCACTTAATCTAAGTCTGACCACCCAAGCAGAAAAGCATATTAGCTGGTCTAAGCATAAATTCTATACAATGGGTGATAAACCCACCACCATGTTAGCTAGGAAGTTAGTGCCCAGACAATATGTTTCAACGTTACCTAAATTGCGATTACCCTCAGGTCACCCCACTCAGAACCCCGAATACATTCTCAGGGAATTTCAAAAATTCTATGCCACTCTATATAGCTCTCCCGCTAGCTACAAGTCCTCCAAAGCGGAACAGTTTTTTCACGACATGCAACTGCCCCGACTTACCCAGGCCCACATGGACTTAATGGACGGGGAATTTACAGAGGCGGAAATTAAATTGGCCATAAAAACTATTCATCCATCTAAAGCTCCGGGACCGGACGGCTTTACAGGCCATTACTATAGGAAATATAATGAGATTCTTGTACCACACCTGTGTTCCTATTTTAACGACTTGAGGAGGGGAAACACTATCCCTAATCACGAAAATGTAGCGTATCTCCATGTTATACCAAAACCGGGTCGAGATCATGGAGATTACGCCAACTATCGCCCAATCTCCCTGATCAATACAGATCTCAAGATAATGATTCAGATTAAATACGTTTCTTTCCAATTACATCCATCCAGATCAGGCTGGTTTAATCCCCAATCGTCAGGCATCGGATCAGACTCGTAGAATTATAAATTTAATTTCAGCAATTCAGTCGGACTGGGACGGGAAAGGTCCCAGGCGGGGAATGCTGCTTTCGTTGGACGTTCAGAAAGCGTTTGACTCCCTCTCGTGGGAATATTTATTCGATGTACTGCACCGTTTCGGCTTCGGCGAGCGCTTTCTGGTCCTCCTACGAACACTGTATGATTCTCCCTCGGCATCTTTGAGACTGCGGGGATATTCATCCCCACCATTCGATATTAGAAGGGGAACAAGGCAGGGACCCATATGGAAGAAAAATATATTTCCAATATATTTATTTAAAAAAATTATATATTTTAAATATATTTACAATATATTGGCCTACGCAAATATATTTTTACATCTATTCCAAAAATGTAAATTAAAATATATTTTCCAAAGGCATATATTTGACAATATATTTTTTTTAATATATTTGCCAGATATTTTTGAGCATCTAAAAAAATGCATTTAAACATATATTTTTAAATATACTTGTAAAGGCATTCCAAAATATAATTTAAATGCATTTTCCAAAGACATATATTGGAAAATATATTTTTAAAATATATTCTTCAGATTTTTTTTAACACATAAAAAAGTAATTTCAACATATATTTTTACATATATTTGTAAATGTGTTCCAAAAATATAATTTTAATATATTTTCCAAAGGCATATATGTGAAAATATATGTTTGTAAATATATGTTTCAGATATTTTTGAACATATAAAAAAAATGCATTTGAACAGATATCTTTAAATATACTTGTAAATGCATTCCAAAAATATAATTTAAATGTATTTTCCAAAGATATATATTAGAAAATATATTTTTAAAATATGTTTTTCTGAAAATATTTAGGGGCAGATTCACAAAGCGAGTACGCCGGCTTATCTACTCATACGCCGGCGTACTTTCAAATTTTCCGTGTCGTATCTTTGTTTTGAATCCTCAAAACAAGATACGACGGCATCTGGGTTAGATCCGACAAGAGTACGTCTTCGTACGCCTTCGGATCTAAGATGCAATTCTTCGGCGTCCGCTGGGTGGCGTTCACGTCATTTTCTGCGTCGAGTATGCAAATTAGCTATTTCCGACAATCCACGAACGTACGAGCGGCCGTCGCATTCTTTTACATCGTCTCTAGTCGGCTTTTTTCGGCGTATAGTTAAAGCTGCTATTTGGTGGCGTATAGTTAAACCTGCTATGTTAAGTATGGCCGTCGTTCCCGCGTTTAATTTGAATTTTTTTTTTACGTTTGCGTAAGTCGTCCGTGAATCGGGATGGACGTAATTTACGTCCACGTCAAAACAATGACATCCTTGCCACGTCATTTAGCGCAATGCACGGCGGGAAATTTAGGAACAGAGCATGCGCAGTTCGTTTGGCACGGGGACGCGCTTCATTTAAATGAAACACGCCCCCTACTCGCCGCATTTGAATTCCGCGCCGTTACGCCGCTTGAGATACACTATGCCGCCGTAACTTACGGCGCAAAATCTTTAAGGATTCGAACCAAAGCCAGGTAAGGTACGGCGGCGTAGCGTATCTCAGATACGATGTGCCGGGCAGATCTTTGTGGATCTGCCCCTTAATGTCTAATAAAGACATTTCAACATATATTTTTTCTGACATTTTTGTAACTATGACATAGATAACATTCTGAATACATTTATAAGAGAGCCACTCCCATTTTAAAATGGTTTGTTTTACTCCTTTTAAAATAAAAAAATTAAATAAAAACCAAAAGATTCAAATAAAATATTACATTTTTTTTTATAAGATTTTAAGCACATAATCCATTTAATACAAAGCAGATAAACCTCTCGCATCCACTTTCTATTCCCAAAGAATGTCATTCTGAATTGAGAACACTTGTCGGAGGACCAGCAAAACGTCTTAAAATACAGCAAGTCCAGTTAGTTTGATTTATTGATTGACCTGAATGAATGAGAACCTTCACAGACATCCACCTCCACAGTACAAGGGTCTTGTCTGCTTACAGGGTACCGAGAGAAACTCTGGATATAAATCATCAATGTTCTGTTTAATCCATGAATCAGTAGTTACACTATTATTACCAAACTCCCTCATCAGTGTCTTTATGGACCTTGCTTTGTGCACTGGTGGGCAGTCATGTTGGAACAGGAAGGGGCTGTCCCCAAACTGTTCGCACAAAGTTGGGGGCATGAAATTGTCCAAAATGTCTTGGTATGCTGACGCTTTAAGAGTTCCCTTCACTGGAACTAAAGAGCCAAGCCCAACCCCTGAAAAACAACCCCACACCATAATCCCCCCTCCACCAAATGATTTGGACCAGTGCACAAAGCAAGGTCCATAAAGACATGGATGAGCGAGTTTGGGGTGGAGGAACTTGACTGGCCTGCACAGAGTCCTGACCTCAACCTGATAGAACACCTTTGGGATGAATGTGCTTCTGGAAGAATGGTCAAACATATATATCTAGAATGCCTCTCCCATCACTTACTTACATGTATAAATATGTTTCTCATTTCTTTTTTTTTCATTCCTTTTATTGAGATGTGGGTCTGTGATTTCTGTGCCTTCAATCTTCTAATATGTAAACCCTGCCCTGGGAAAAAACTCTTCAAACAGACAGACTTCTATCATAATACAGGAAGACAGGAAGTGAGCTGGGTGGGAACCAGAGGGGTGGTGAACTTCCACCTCTCACTTCCTGTAAGGCCTAGTCTGAAAAGGAAAGCATGGCATGGTGGAGACTCTCTGTATTCTCTTGGATGGATTCTCCTGGATTAAAGGTATGTCTTCTATCAAACAATATTAGAATTGTGACAGTTTGGTGCATGAGTTAAGTTTTATTTGTCTATTTCCTGCTGAATAGTTCTCATTCTGTGTGCATTCACCTTCCCAGTTACCATGCAGCATGTTCACAGTAATGTAATATTATAGAGCTTCTCTTCCACAGCATGTCACTCTGCTTCATATAATATGTGTGGCTTCCATGTTATATCCAGTGACTGTGTAGCATACTTTCAGTGCACCCTGCTTCATATAATATGTATGGCTTCCATGTTATATCCAGTGACTGTGTAGCATACTTTCAGTGCACCCTGCTTCATATAATATGTATGGCTTCCATGTTATATCCAGTGACTGTGTAGCATACTTTCAGTGCACCCTGCTTCATATAATATGTATGGCTTCCATGTTATATCCAGTGACTGTGTAGCATACTTTCAGTGCACCCTGCTTCATATAATATGTGTGGCTTCCATGTTATATCCAGTGACTGTGTAGCATACTTTCAGTGCACATTGCTGCATATAATATTATACGGCTTCCATTCTATATCCACTCATCATGCAGCATAGGGGTTGATTTACTGAAGGAAAATCCATTTTGCACTACAAGTGCACTTGGAAATGCAGTCGCTTTAGATCGGAGGGGAAGATCTGAAATGAGGGGAAGCTCTGCTGATTTTATCATCCAATCATGTACAAGTAAAAATGCTTTTTTTTTTTTCCATATCCCCTTCAGATCTACAGTGACTGCACTTCCAAGTGCATTTGTAGTGCAAAGTGGATTTTCCTTTAGTAAATATACCCCATTATAATGTCAGGGCACAGTGCTACCAATGTTTTATGTCTCCCTCCCCTTTTGCATATTATTACCTGCCCTGCTACTAGGTGCCAACAGATATGGATTTTTCCATACAGATACCAATTATGGGCCACCTTTCAGGCCGATAACAATATGAGGTACTGATATTCTGTTTACATCCAGCTGTCCCAGAAGTAGCCTGATATCAGTTGACACCTAGGCCTTTTTTTGTATTCTAACAGTCATTGGCCACTGTCAGAATACAGGAAAAACGAGCAGATAACCAGCTTGCTATTGACTATTTTAAATTGCAGTAGCCAATAGCTAGTGGGCTATTACACCCGCCCACTGCCTTTTGTCAATCAGCAAAGGAGAGGATTTGAAGGAGAACATTCTTCTTCAGGTCTTCCTCTGCTGATTTACAACAGGCATTGGGAAGGGGGCGCAATAATCAGCCTAATTTTAAAATTGAAACAGCCAATGGCAGTCTGGCTATGGTTCCCCCACTACCTGCTGTTTACATTCAGCTGCCATCAAATAAATTGTGCAGAAGGAGGTTAGCTGTGTCTGGGGTGTGTGTGTGTGGGGGTGCGGGGGGTGGATGTGGAGGTGGAAAGCTGAAATTTTTTATTTATTTTTTTCGATTCTGACAGATGGGCCGCCAGCCGCTGTCAAAGCACCTGACCAAGACTGACAACTGGTGAATGGAAAACCAGGATAAGCACTTGGAAGAAGAAAACCGACAACTGAGACAACTTGCCTTTGGTAAGCGGACAACTTAATTACGATGGTGGGCACCTTCCGTTTTTTTATATCACCGCATTCAACTGGCACTGTATCTGATCATCATATCTGCATCATCCTTCATTATTCATTTGGTCATCAGTGTTTGAGTTTTGTGGTGATATCATTAAGAACTTTTGAGGTTTGGTTTGCCAATTGTGTGCTGTTGGCATACAATTTTGGGATCACCGATTTGGCGTATTAACCTCTCATTGTTTACACATATAATTGGACATTCATTTTGTGAATTTATATACAAATTTTTCTGTGCACTCTGATTTTTTGTTTTGGTTAATTATTGTGCACCGTTTTTGGCATATCAGCCCCTGGATGCCAATCTTTCAATGTGAATTGGTATTGGTGAAATTTTTTTATTTTAATTGAATTTTTTATATTGGCGCAGTCTTTTCATTTTTTATCTATTTATTGTGTGTTATTCCACCAGTACTGCTGCCTTTGTTATTTTTTTTTATCTTTATTTTTCTTTGACCAATCATTTGCCCTTTCATTCTACAGTGTTTTAAGGCAGAGTTAGGCAACCTTAGAGAGGTGGAGATCTACCTGAACAACATGGGAGAAGTCAAAGATCACAGGGCACTGTCTTCCAATGTTGCCTCCTCCCACCTGACTAAAACCTATAATTGCCGTACTACCGCGCTGCAATCGCGTGCCTTTCACTGCAATTACTGGTGTAAACATTTTGCTACCTCACCACCTTGCAGAATTTCTCAGAGGCGCATTGGAGCATTGCATACCGCACTTGTGAATGAGCCCTTAGTTGCATTTGGCAATAGCACTTTTAAGGCTCATTCACATGTGAATTTGGGGGTGGTAAAACCCTGCCCTCAAGCCCTACCCCCTTTAGCTGCTAAGTGGGAGGGGGTCAGGGTGCCATGGGAGATGGGTGCTTGAGAGTTACTATTAGCTCTCAAGCAACCAGAAACAGTACCAATGGGGATCGTTGGGTAACTGGGAGTTTACTGTACTACATTCATTATAGTATGAGTGAGTGCACTGAGGTAACTACATACTATATGCACAAGTAGGATTTTTGTTTTGTGGAACATCCTTACTTTTACCTTGGGTGAAACCCTCCTGGAATATGTTTGATCTAGTGGGGGGGGGGGGGGGGGGGGGGGGTCAGCAGCAGACTGGAGGAAACCCTCTAATCATGTAAAAGTACATTTTTCCACAAGTCATCAATTTCTAACAAATTAAATTAATGGATATAGTGAGAAAATAGGCCATTATTTTACTTAAAAAGTTTTTATGCATTTCCAAAGATTTGCCTGGCGTAATGGATACTTTGAAAACCACAAGAGCGCAGCTAATAGTACTGAAGAATGATGGTGGAAGTTCATCCTGTGTGGGTGTATCGTGTGCATCACCTTCTGTCCTGTCTGAAGAGTTGAGCTCATCTACTTGTCAAGTGTCGTACTCAAGGCCTAAACAGGTAGGTTTTCTTTTGGTACCGAAACATTAAAACATATTTTTTTTAAATATCAAACATGTCCTACTCCTATTTACCTGCTCTGTGTAAGGGTTTTTGTACAGAGCAGCTCAGATCCTTCTCTTCTCAGGTCCCATGCCAGTGCTCCTGAACCAGAGCTCTGTGTGTCCAATCACACACTGAGCCTTGCCTTGGCCCCATCTCCTAATTAGCTCACTGGCTGTGATTGATAGCATCGGGAGCCAATAGCTGCCACCGCTACAGAAAGACAATCAGCAGTGCAAGTCCCTGGAGAGACAAGGCTCTCGTGGACATCGCTGGATCGAGAGGGGACTCATGTAAGTATAGGGGGGCTGCTGCACACAGAAGTTTTTTTTTTTTTTACCTTCATGCATAGAATACATGAAGGTAAAAACCCTTGTGTCTTTACAACCACTTCAATAAAAGTAACCTTTAAGGCGGTGCCTCCAAGCGGCTGACAGATGGAGAGAAGCAGATACAGTTAGACCCTATGAAAACATCAGCTTTGACATGTAGACTGTAAGCCAATTTGACTGCTGTGTCAAAATGAGATATCTTGCTCAGTCTGGTAGTAGTCTGAACTAATAAGACAAGTTGTAGGCAAGATGTTGATTTTTATACTGATTTTTGAAAAGTCTACAATATTTTGATGTTTTTATACATGCTTAATTTTGTTAGTTTTATTTACTCAGCTGCATCTGTTAGACTCCTTTCACACTGAGGCAGTTTTCAGGCGTTTTAGCGCTAGAAATAGCCTCTAAAAAGCTCATAAAACTGCATCCCTTTCAGTGCAATGAGTAATTTCACAATGGGGCGATGCGCTTGCGCAACATTAGAAAAAGTCCTGCAAGCAGCATCTGGGGCGGGTTGGGAGCGCTATAAATAGCGCTCCTAAAACTCACCTGCCTATTGAAATTAATGGGCAGTGCTTCCAAAGCACCCTAAAAGCGCATTAAAAACTGGACTTTTTCACTTTTAAAAAAAAACGCCTAAAAAGTGCTACAAAAACACTGCAAAACCGCCGTAGCTTTAGCATCGCTGCAGTGTGAAAAGGGTCTTATATGGCTTTTGATTCCCAGGGAAAATCTAATAAGTCTAATATTTTCCATTTACTTTTTAAAGCTGCTACTTTGGCAAAGTTTCCTGGGACTTCATAATCTGTGATCAGTGACGCTGTTACGAGAAAAATTGCGGCGTTGAAATATCACCTGAAGGGAAACATCAGGAACCTCAGCAGAATACCACAAACTTTTATGTCATTAATGTCATTTATCACAGTTAACACCACTTTCTATTCCCTGTGTTGTAGTTTTTGTATATTTACATGATAATAAAGTTGTGTGTATTGTACTGTGTTATTGTTTTTTTTCCAAATGTTTGCTAGTTTTATAGGCCTACAATATATAAAATACAATATATAAATACACAGCATTTCAAAATGTAATAGGAATGTATTTTTTAAAATTTTGCATTCAGAAGTACATTTACATTTATATTTAAAATATATTTTAAAAAAACATTCTTAATATATTTTTCCGAAATATATTGCCATATATTTGAAATGCTACAATTTTGGCCAGATTCAATATATTTCAAAAATATATTTCAATATATTTGTGCATATATTTTGGAATGCATTGTGAACTATGTTGCAAATATATTCAGAAATATATGTTAAATGTACTTCTGAATGCATTTAGCAATATATTTTTGCAGCCATAAATATATTGTAAAGTGCATTTTGGAATGCATTGTGAATATATTCATAAATATATGTGAAATGTACTTCTGAATGCATTTAGCAATATATTTTTGAATATATTCACAATGCATTCCAAAATGCACATTGCAATATATTTTTGGTTGCATAAATATATTGCTAAATGCATTCAGAAGTACATTTAACATATATGTATGAATATATTTGTAACATATTTCACAATGCATTCCACAATATATTCACAAATATATTGAAATATATTTTTGAAATATATTGAATCTGGCCAAAATTGTAGCATTTCAAATATATGGTAATATATTTGAGAAAAATATATTAAGAATGTTTTTTTAAAATATATTTAAAATATATTTTACTTCCACATGGGGATGTCCATTGTCACCGCTGCTATTCGCCCTAGCAATAGAGCCGTTGGCAATCAAGATCCGGTCGAGTCCAGATGTCAGGGGCATAGTTTGCGGTGAAGATGAGCATAAGTGCTTGCTCTTTGCTGACGACCTTTTATTGGCGTTGTCATCACCTATTACTTCCCTTCCTAACCTATACGCGATTTTACATCCATTTTCGGAAATATCGGGTCTGCAAATTAACCACGACAAATCGAGGGCACTTAATATTTCGTTACCGAAACCTATTCAGGAGACTCTTGAACGATCACACCAGTTTAAGTGGGAATTAGAGGCTCTTCCTTACCTCGGTGTAAATTTGACTTTGTCTATTCAAACGTTATATAGACGGAACTACCCAGCCCTATTTAAACGCCTAACAGACGATTTAGCCAGATGGCAGATTCCCCCTCCTTCGTGGTTCGGCAGATTGCACTCAATAAAAATGAATGTACTACCAAAGGTTCTATATTTGTTTCGCACCTTGCCTGTGTCACTAGTTCGATCGGACCTCCACGCGTTCCAAAAAAAGTTTTTTCAGTTCATCTGGGGTGATAAGAGGCCTAGGGTGAATAAAGGAACTATGTACACTCCAAAGCAAAAAGGAGGCTTGGGAGTGCCTGATCTTATTAAATATTTCTATGCGGCCCAGTTGGCCCAACTCACGAGGCATCACTCTCAAAAACCCAACGCAATATGGATGACTATGGAATCCTATTCCTGTCGCCCTGAATTGATCTCCCACATTATGTGGCTACCTATGAAGGACAGACCGATCATACTGTGTCCCACTCTTTCCTTCTCCTTGGGAATTTGGGACAGGCTCTCGAGGTCAAAGAAATTTAAGTCCCCTCACAACCCATTAGCCCCCTTGTTGGGGAATAGAGATTTCACCCCGGGCCTCTCTCCCTTTGGGTTTAATTGGTGGACAAACAAGGGTCTTATACGAATAGCTGATATGTGCGATCACAAAGGGATATTGTCAGAAAGAACACTAGTTGAGAAATATAGAATGCCAGCGACTGAACGTTTCAGGTATACTCAACTCTATAATTTTTTGCAAGCTGTAGCTCGTAAAGGGGATCTAACCACTATGACTTCTATGGAATATGTATGTAAGCAATATGACAAAATAAGAGGCCATATTTCTGCTATATATTCTATTCTATCGTATACCTCTAACAAGCTGAGCTATATGCTCCAGTGGGAACAGGATCTCCAGGAGACGTTTGAGATTGATGAATGGCACAGGCTGTCGGAGTCAGCTTCTCGCTCAATCATGAATACCTCCATTATAGAGGCTAACTACAAGGTCTTGCTGAGATGGTATATGGTCCCGGCTAGACTGGCCGCTTTTTTTGCCGGGTGCCACTCGGGAATGCTTTCGGGGATGTGGCCAGACGGGTTCCACCTACCATATGTGGTGGACCTGCCCCAGGGTTCGGAGGTTCTGGATCAGGGTCTATAATTTCATCTATTCCCTGACCCAGATTAATTTGGTGAAATCTGCTAAACATGCGCTCCTGGGGGGTAAGGTACCTGACGGTTCTGGCTCCCAGAGACGACTGGTGGCATTCATATTCACCTCAGCGAAAATAACTATAGCGAGAAATTGGAAGTCGGCGGCCTTGCCATTTGATCAGCTTATATATAAACTGTCCTGGCTTATGCTGAATGAGAGGCTAACGGCAATTACACAAGATAGGATGAAGCAGTTTTTACGGAGTCTGGGACCCATGGATCCGCTACTTGACAGGTGATCCTGGATCAAGCAGTCTTTAGGTTAATATTGTGGAATATTTATGGAGCACGGAGCCTCAACTCCCCCCCCTCCCTTTTATTACTATTCTTAGTCTTCCTTATCTCACTGTTTTCTTATTTGTCATTCCCCCCACGGGATTGAACCTTCTATTTCTGTACCTCCTTCTTTCCTTTTACACATTGGATGTATTGCTAAGTAATGTCTATTTTGCTTGCGACATACTGTGATGTTTCGTGTGCTAGAGGAGGTTATATCCTCAAAAGGCAATGGCACTTTGTGTTGCGATTCAGCTTGCTAAACCGTTTCTTAAGAATGATATTACTTTTGTATGTTTTATCCCCCCCTTTTTTTCTTTGAAAAAATTCATAAAAACACTATTGGAAAATAAAAAATGGCTGCAGCCAGAAATGTTGTCAGGTCCACAAATGGTGGAACGAGTGGTGATGGTCTGGTACCTACGGTCCCTGCCAGATGACCTACAGCGCTGGGTAAGCCATGGAAACCCTACAAACACTGACCAGCTGGTCGAGCTGGTCAAACGGTACACCGTGGTGGAAGTCCTGCTTGGGCCTGCCACCAAGGACACCCAGACCAGCCACCGCCCCGAGGAGAGAAGCCTTGCCGGACGTTGGAATCCGCAGGTCTACACCATCTGCCATAGAACCACAGAGGTTGGTTCCTGTGCCAAAGATGGGGGACATACAGTGTTGGCGTTGTCGGTCCTGGGGGCATACCCGGGCACAGTGCCCGCTTCAGGAGGAGCCTATGGATTGCGGGACTGCCCGAAGAAGCTCTTTTTATGTGCAAAGAGCATGTGCCACGCATCTTGATCTAGCTTTCGGACAGTTTGAGTGTGAAGTGTGGGTGAACCACCTTCCTGCCAGGGCTCTACTGGACTCCAGTAGCATGGTAACGCTGTTACATGCCAGGGTACTTGGGAGGCTTGGTCCAGTAACTAAGACTCTACAGGTAGTATGTATCCATGGGGACACCAAGGAGTACCCCTTGGTCCCGGTGACTGTTTCCTATGGCCATACCTCAGTTACACAGGAGGTTGGAGTGGTAAACAGTTTAATAAATGACATTATAGTGGGGCGGGACTGTCCACTATTTATGGAACCAGGTACAGACAGGGCTGCCAGGAGAACTGGGGACACTGGGCTTGGAAGGGACAGAGTCTGGGGTGTCCGGGCCTAAAACCTCCACAACACACCCCTTTAATGTGGCGATACCTGTTGTTGATAATGACATTGCAGAGGATGTTAGTTTGGATAAAAATGGTCCTGTTTCAGATCTCAAAAACCAAGTTGACCTCTGGGGGGGGGGAGTCTCCCCGTTACAAGTCATGCTGGGGGGAGGATGACGAGGAGCTCTCCCCGGTTGAGGAGGGTGAAGGGGAAACATCCTCAAGGCCAGTGCATCCAGACCTGGATGTATCCAGGGGTGCATTTGGCACCGCCCAATTACAGGATCCTACCTTGGTCAACACTCAAGAGCAGGTTTCTGTCATTGATGGGGTTTCACAAATACCAGGTGCAGATCAGAGGTTTCCTCATTTTGCGTTGAGGGGGGACCTAGTCTATCGAGTGGTTGAAAGCCAAGGGGAACCCATAGAGCAGTTGCTGGTTCCTCAACCGTATAGGCGGATGCTCCTTGATCTAGCCCACAATGACGCACTGGGAGGACACCTGGGGGTGGAGAAAACAGAGGCAGGATAACCGACCGGTTTTACTGGCCAGGGGAGAAGGCCGAGGTTAAAAGATATTGTGCATCCTGTCCCATTTGCCAGTTAACTGCCCCAGTGCCCCGCTATAGAAACCCCCTTGCCAATTATTGTGATCCCATTTGAGCGGATCGCTATGGATCTTGTGGGACCCCTGGGGGCACCAATACATATTGGTCATTCCAGACTATGCAACTAGATATCCAGAAGCAGTACCGTTGAGAAAAATTTCCTCTAAAGCCATTGCCCAGGAGTTATTTCAAATGATCTCACAAACTGGGTTCCCCAAAGAAATACTAACGGACTAGGCCACCCCTTTTATGTCAAAGGTGATGGCGGACTTGTGCAAACTGTTTCAAATTAAGCAGTTAAGGACGTCCGTCTATCACCCGCAGACCGATGGCCTAGTTGAGAGGTTTAATAAAACTCTAAAGTCCATGTTAAAAAGAGTGGACCAGAAAGACGGGAAGGATTGGGATATGTTACTCCCTGCCCTGTTGTGCGATATCCGGGAGGTTCCACAAGCATCCACAGGTTTCTCACCGTTTGACCTAGTGTATGGACGAAGGCCCCGGGGGTTGCTTGATCTAGTAATAGAAACATTGGAAAGTGAGTCCTCACCGCATAAAACCGTGGTAGAGCATATTTCTCAAATGCGAGAAAGGGTGGCTAAGGTGATGCCGCTGGTGAGGGAGCACATGCAGAAGGCTAGGGATGCCCAAAGAAGAGAATATAACCGGTCGACTAAAATGAGACTGTTCCAAGGAGGAGACAGGGTAGCTGTCCCAGTGGAGAGCAAGTTCTTGGCCAAGTGGCAAGGTCCGTTTGAAGTAGTGGAGAAAGTGGGTGAGGTAAACTATAAGGTACACCAGGCAGGGAAAAGAAAACCCTACCAAATTTATCACATAAATTTGTTGAAGCTCTGGAGAGACAGAGAACCGGTGTCCGCGGTGGTGGCGGTAGTCAGGGGACCATGTAGGGATCGACCTGGTGCAGGTTGCAGCTACCCTAACTAGGCCCCAAAGCCAGCAAGTAAAAGAGTTTCTGTAAAGAAATAGGGACATGTTTTCAGGGTTGCCTGGGCTCACCAACGTCATCGGGCATAACATTGTGACCAAGCCCAAGGTAAAAATCCGGCTTAAATTCTACTGTATCCCAGAACCTCAAAATGGCAGTGTCTGGAGAGGTTAAAAGGATGCTTGAACTTGGGGCCATCGAAGAGTTACAGAGCGAGTGGTCCAGTGCGATCGTGTTGGTGACCAAACCCAATGGTACCCTCCGCTTCTGCAACGACTTTAGAAAACTTAACTAAGTCTCCAAGTTCGATGCATACCCCATTCCACGGGAAGTTGAGCTGATTGAGAGATTGGGTCCTGCCAGGTACATCACTGGACCTCACAAAAGGGTATTGGCAGATTCCCCTGACCAAGGAGGCCAGGGAGAAAACAGCTTTCTCTACCCCGGAAGGCCACTTCCAGTATAAGAGAGTGCTGTGTGGTCTACACTCCGCCCCCGCCACATTCCAAAGGGCCATGGACAAAACTTTGCGTCCACACCAACGGTATGCCTCCGTTTACCTAGATAACATAGTCATTTTCAGCACGGATTGGGAGTCCCATCTTCCCCGGGTTCAGGCAGTGGTAGACTCCTTGAGAAGGGCAGGGTTCACCATTAATCCGGAGAAGTGTGCGGTTGGGGTGGAGAAAGCAAAGTATCTATGATACATTGTAGGTAGAGGGCTAGTGAAGCCCCAAATGAGCAAGGTAGAGGCCATAAAGGGCTGCCTCTGCCCTCTAACCAAGAAACAGGTCAGAGCATTTTCTTTGCCACCATTGTGGCACCGCTGACTGACCTCACCAAAGGCCGAAAGTCGGTGATGATCAAATGGAATGCCGAGGCCGAAAAAAAAGTTTCAAATGCTTAAGACAGCACTGTGCCAGGATCCGGTGCTTTTAGCTCCGGATTTTGCGAAGGATTTTATAGTACAGCTGAGAAAAACCATGCGGTGGTGGAACGCGAATGTCTTGCCGTCAAGTGGGCTTTAGACTCCCTACGGTATTTCCTCCTAGGAAGGAGGTTTCGCGTAATATCAGACCATGCTCCTCTTACGTGGATGAGACAGAACAAGCACACCAATTCCAGGGTAACAAGGTGGTTTCTGTCTCTTCAGGAGTTCAACTTCATGGTAGAGCACAGACCCGGAAGACAGCATCAGAATGCCGATGCCCTCTCCCGAGTCCACTGTATGATGTCGAGTGGTGCCTCCAACACCTCCGCGTTGAGGCAGGGGGGGATATGTACAGGACGCCAGGGTTGGGTCCTGGAAGGACGCTATGTTGGGCCAATATTTGGAGTATGGTCCCTATAAGGCAATAGTATAGGGTTCAAGAGGTCACCCAGAGGGGGTGAGAAATTCTGGGCAATAAAATTTGTTCCAGAGAGGACTGGCCTACAATCCTCTCTGCCCTTGTTAAAATGTCATTTGGGGCCCAGAATTTCGGAGGCTCTAAAGTGACGTTCGGGAGGCAAAGAGCCTGCTCTCCTGACCACTGGCTGCCAAGCACACAGGGGGTTAAGAACTTCCAGGAAATCAGCTTAAAAGACAGGAAGTGCTGATAGAGGGGATAGAGGGTGTGGAGGAGTATGGGAGTGCATCTGTCTGCAGAAGCTGTGTACTGCTGAGACGCTGGTAAAGGGTCAGCAAGGACTGGAAGTTCTGCCTAAAACCGTATGTGCCTTTGTTTTGATTTTTTACTGTGCTGAAGAAAAACAGACTTTTTTGTTTATGCTGGAGACAAGCAGACTTTTACTTTAATGTTTTTCCCTGTGTGCTGAAGAAAGTGTTGTTTTTGATTTGGTCACAAATAAAAACCCTTTTTGTTCAACGTTACCGGTTTACGCACTTAATCCTGCAGAGCCAAACAACCCCAAAAGTTCACAGTATATATAGCAGTGGGTAGAGGGGAGAGAGCAGAAGTCAGGACTATGTAATGTACAACATATTGTATAAGATACAACAGATAGGACTATATAGTATCAGAATGATGTAATGTACAACATAGAGTATATAGTGCAGGGGTCAGGAGTATGTAATGTACAACATAGAGTATATAGTGCAGGGGTCATGAATATGTAATGTACAATATAAATTATACAGTGTAAGGGTCAGGACTCAAAGTATTGGTATTCAGTGATCAGTGGAAACTTAAATATTTACTGGAGACAAGTTGCAGAGATCCCACACCGCTGCCTCCCATCTTCTGAGACTGCACTCAGTGACTTGGGTCTGAGACTATACAGACATATCCCTCCACCCGGCACAGCCAGCAAATAACAGAGCAAGTAACCCGGGAGAATTGTTCTGTCAGAGTTCTCACTAGACCCGGGCATGGGGCAGAAGACCCAAGGTACATACCCCAGGTGTCTAGGTCAAGCAAACCCTATGGTGAAAATCAACATTTTGCTGCCAGCTGAACCCCAGAATCTCCATAAATCCAGTCTAGAGACATAAATTGTGTCTGCAGCACAGAGAAGGAAGATTATCCGAGAGAAATACAGGAATACAGGACGGGGAACACAGCTCAGGAAAGTGTCCAGGGGATTACAGGCTGATATCACCCAGTCCCCACCCTACTCTGGACCAATCAGTGAGCAGTATGGGTGGAGGAATGGATTTAGTGTTAATGACCCACCTGTGCTGATCTCTGTAGGAGTGTCCTCCTCTATAAATGTCCCCGTTATTCCATCCTCCTCCATAGACTGCTGATCATCCCTCACATACGTCTCTTCTTCTTCTTCTGATTTCACCTCAATTTCTATATCGATTGGATCTTCACTCTAAACCAAGAGAATGAGAGAGAATATCATCTGTAAGATATAAACTTACATACAAAATCCACACATCATCTCCATCAGTCCATGTTCTAGATGCTCCGCCCCATCGACCTTGTAACAGTGGGGGATGGTGTGACCTTCCTGTGTGGAATCCCGGGAATACAGAGGACGGGGACATCTCTCTGGGGGGTTCCTGGTATTAGGTGGCTCCATCATATCCTTGTGTCCTTCTGAAAACTCCTCCATCCCTCCATACTCCTCATCCTCCTCTTTATACTCTTCTTTAACATCAATATTATCATCCCAGAGGTTTCCACTCTGAATATATAATAAAACATTCATTATAATAAACATGTTTGTGTATAAATCATAACCACCAATAATTGTTCCTCATCTACCTGATGATGGTGGGGGATGGTGTGTTCTTCCTCCATCACCCCATCCTCATCATCCTCCTCTTTTATCTCTTCTTTAACCTCAACTTTAGGATCTCTCAGGTTTCCACTCTGAATATATAATAAAAATGACATCAATGGTAACAATGCAGATAATGTACAGATCCTAATGATACTATCAGTGATTGTTCCTCATCTACCTGATGATGGTGGGGGATGGTGTGATCTTCCTGTGTGTAATCCCGAGAATACAGAGGACGGGGACATCTCTCTGGTGGGTTCCCATTACTGGATCCATCTGTAGGAAACACACACACTGACTAAATACATTGTTTCTATGGGCCAGATTCACGTAGATCAGCGGATCTATAGATCCGCTCGATCTACGTGATTTAAGATCCGCTCCCGCAAGTTTAAGAGGCAAGTGGCTAATTCACAAAACACTTACCTCCAAACTTGCGGCGGCGGATCCTAAATCCCCCGGCGGAATTCAAATTCCGCGGCTAGGGGGAGTGTACTATTTAAATCAGGTGCGTTCCCGCGCCGATTTAAATGCGCATGCGCCGTCCGGGGAATTTCCCGGCGTGCATTGCTCCCACTGACGTCGCAAGGACGTCAGTGGTTTCGACGCTTACGTAAACGACGTCCATCTGTATTCTAGAACGACTTACGCAAACGACGTTAAAAAATTCAAATTCGACGTGGGAACGCCGGCTATACTTAACATTGGCTGCGCCTGATAAAAGCAGGGGTAAGTATACGACGGGTACGCCGCTACGGAAACATCGTAAGAAGACTGCGTCGGGTCCGCGTACGTTCGTGAATTTGCGTATATCGCTGATTTAGATATTATTCAAGGTAAATCAGCGGGAACGCCCCCGGCGCCATTTTTAAATTGAAAAAAAGATCCGACAGTGTAACACAGTGTAACACTGTCAGATCTTAGCCCTATCTATGCGTATCTGATTATATGAATCAGGCGCATAGATAGGACCAGTGTAAGTCAGAGATACGATGGTGTATCTGTAGATACACCATCGTATCTCTTTGTGAATCTGGCCCTATGTGTTTATCAGATGATGGGGGATCTAGGTGGAGCCTCCGTACTGCTCTCTCCTTTACAATAAAGTCTCCTCTTACCCGGTGATGTGAGGGGCGGCTGATTGTCCATCATGACGTCCTTGTAGAGATCCTTGTGTCCTTCTAAATACTCCCACTCCTGCGCTGCCAAAAATATAAATAAAGATTATTAAACAGTTTGCCACATGTAAAAAATAAAGAAATTAATAACACCAGAAAACACAACTAATGTCCAAAGAATCAAAAAGTCCCCTTCAAATATTAGTTGCATGAAAAACAAGAGGTAAGTGATCAGGTGCTGTGCCATTAGTAACAGATAAACACGTGACCACTTCCAGGGGACCCCACATGAATGACACTCACCACAATGGATGGACCTTCTATTACTAGATAGGTCTCACTGTGCATTTTGGTTGGACCCGCTGTGTATCTTGTCACCAACTTATCCATTCACATGTACCTGGATGTGATTTCTTCCAATGCCATACAATGCCACTCCCCCCACTAATAAAAGTGGTAAAATCTATTTAGTATAGACCAGCAGTCCCCAAACTGTGGCCTTTTGCTTGCCTTTATCTGGCCCTAACTTTTGGGGTATTATTTATCCCACTGACACCAACAATGGGTAATTAATTATCCCACTGACATTAATGATAGCGCACCATTCCTTTCATTGATATGAACAATGGGACACAGTTCCTCTCACTGACACCAATGATGGGACATTGTTTACTTCCACTGGACATTTTCTACTCCAACTGGCCCCTCTAAAGACGTCACAGTGACTATGGAGGAAGAGGATGGACATGACGGGGTTACTGGGTGTAAATAGAAGATAAGATCTTATTACCTCCTCTGCTGCCTCATCCAGCAACGTCTCCGCTCTACTTCCTCCCGACTCACCTCTCACCCGAAACTTCCTGTCTGTACCTGACATCACTTCCTGTCTGTCATTCTGATAGAAGTGAGATCACCATCTTGTGGAGCTCAGAGGAACTGCAGTCCTGAGAAATATATTGAAGTGGCCTTGTGCTGTGTGTGTATGTATTGTATATCCTTATAGATGGGTCATCTCCACTCCCACCAAGGGGGAGAGAAATATATTACTGCCTAGTCCAGCCTTTCACAGCCAGGGTTCCTCCAAAGGATTCTAGGGGTTCCTTCAGAATTGATCAATTTCTGTCTTTCAGTTACAACAATTTCATGATAATGTAAAAAGCTCCTGAGTGTGTATGAAGAGGCGGAGCTCCTGAGTGTGTATGAAGAGGCGGAGCCCTGAGTGTGTATGAAGGGGCGGAGCTCTGAGTGTGTAAGGAAAGGGCGGAGCTCTGAGTATGTATGAAGAGGCGGAGCCCTGTGTGTGTACGAATAGGTGGAGATCCGGAGTGTGTACGAAGAGGCGGAGCTCCTGAGTGTGTATGAAGAGGCGGAGCCCTGAGTGTGTATGAATAGGTGGAGCTTCTGAGTG